>NC_138774.1:117173966-117266466 GCF_965119305.1 Pelophylax lessonae | reverse complement strand
TGTTAAACATAACGGGAATATGGGAAAAACAGCAGAAAAAAAAATTCCCAAAAGGCTAAACCTAGCCAACCAGGTAATTTGGAAATCAACCAGGAACAACTGGACCTCACCTGAAAAAAAAAAAAAAAACACCCTTTTGTGAACATGTGCACAGACGACCAAGTGTCCGCCTTGCCAACCTGCACCACTGATGCCTGATGGCAGAAGGCCCAGGAGGCACTAAGCGTCCATGTAGAATGCACCTTAACAGGGAAACTGAGGAACCCGACCATTGATGGAATAGGCCTGCACTACTGCTTCGCTTATCCATCTGGAAATGGTCATGGCAGACACGATCATCCTTTTTGCGAGGTCCATCCGTAAGGACAAATCGTAAGGCTGATCTGCTAAAAAATGGCTGACCATGCATTGCAATAAAGAAAAATGTAACATTAATGCAGAGCAAAAGGTCTACAGCAAAATGGCGGCCCCAACGGTGCCATGCAGTCTCCAGGAGAGGGGGGGGGGTGGGATCAGCAGACAAAAGGCATCGGAGGGTCCAGGGAAGGAGACCCCACCAGAAAAATGCCCCCCACTCCCCCACCACGCAGAACCGCCGCAGCGGCCTCAATATATCCGCCCCCAGAGGTAGGAACCTGCCATTGGGGGGGGGGGGGAATCTGGTATACCCGAGAGGTCAGGGGAACCGAGGGATAATCGAGGGTCCGACTATTCAATGGAGGGGGCCAACATCATCCAAAGACCGCAAGAGAATTGGGGGGCACCATACCACATCAGGTGGGCACCGCTCCGAACAGACTACCTCACACCTGGGGTGAGGGTGCTGCCAGCCAAGGGCTATTCTGCGACTCAGAGCGAGACTGTCCACTCGCGCGGCACGTCCCCGTCCAATGGGGCTCTGGCGAGGCCTAGTGCTGGACTATAACCTGCTCACGCTCTCTGGCCAGGCTGGGAGACCTAAGGATCTAGAATATCCAGTCCCAAACCCAGTCGGCTGTTGCTTGCAGTTTTCCAGGAACTCTAACTAAAAGAAATTACAAAAAAATGTTCCCAAAAAATAACAGTTAAGACCGAAGTCCCAGCAGGGCACTAGGTGCTACTCCTAAACTAGGTAGAAACAAACCGAGGGCTGTAGCAGAGAGTGTGGGGTTATGCCTGCAGGGACTGCCCCATAGGCGTGATGTTTTTTCCTGCCTAGTGTCCTACTCCTGTAGGGAAGATATGAAGCTACGTCTGTCAATGAACAGTAGAGAAATAAATATTTGATCCCCACACAAAACCGTAGTACTTGGTGAAGAAACCCTTGTTCTCAAGCACAGAGGTAAAATGTTCCTTGTAGTTGACGACCAGGTTTGCACACATCAGGAGGAATTTTGATCCACTATGCTTTACAGACCATCTTTAAACCTTTAAGGTCTCTTGGCAAGTCGAAGTTTCAGCTCCCTATAAATTTTCTATAGGATTAAGGTCTGGAGACTGACTAGGCCACTCCATGCCCTTAATTTGCTACTTCTTGAGCCACTCCTTTGTTGCCTTGGTGGTATGTTTTGGGTCATTGTCATGCTGGAAGACCCATTCGCAACCCATCTTTAGTGTTCTTGCTGAAGGAAGAAGGTTCTCATTCAAGATTTTACAATGGACAGCCCAGTCCACTTGCCCATCAAGAAGCAAAGTCAGCCAGTACCTTTAGGAAGAAAAATGCTGACTATGACCCGAAAAACATCACCCCTACAGTCAAGCACCAAGGTGGATACATTATGCTTTGGGGCTGTTTCTCTGCTAAAGGTACAGACCAATTGTGCTGTATTAAGGAGGCCAAAGGATAGGGCTATGTACTGTAAAGTCTTGGATGAGTACCTTCTTCCCTTAGCCAGAACACTGAGGATGGGTCTTTCAAGACAATGGCTCAAAAAAACATCGCCAAAGCAACAAAGGAGTGGTTCAAGAAGAAGCAGATTAAGGTCATGGAGGGGCCTAGCCGGTCTCCAGACCTTAATTCTACAGAAAGTTTTATGGGGGGAGCTGAAACTTCGAGTTGCCAAGCGTCAGCAAAGAAACCTTAAGATGATCGGTAAAGAGTGGACCAAAATCTCTCCTGAGATATGTGCAAACCTAGTCACTAACTGCAAGAAACATCTTACCTCTGTGCTTGCTAACAAGGGGTTCTCCACCAAGTGCCAAGTCATGTTTTGCTTGGGGATCAAATATTTACTCACTGAACTGCAACTAAATTTATAACATTTGTATCGTTTTTTTTTTTCTGGATTTTTGGTTCATAGTCCATCTCTATCATTCAAAATACAACTATGAAAAATTATAGACCCTTCATTTCTTTGTAAGTGGGCAAAATTTACAAAATCTGCAGGGGATCAAATTATTTACCCAAGTGTGTACACCTATCTCTATTTTTACTCTCACTTTCACAGTGAAAGGGGTCATTTACTTTTAGAGCAGTAACAATATGGAACTCCCTTCCACAGCCTGGTGGCGTTAGGGGTGTGTGTGTGTGTATGTATATATATATATATATATATATATATATATATATATATAAAATGAATTTCAGGTGCGTTTTTTAGAGAGATAAAAAGACAGGTTAAACTGGATTGACTGGTTTATTTAACGTTACCAAATATGTAGCTATGTATCTGAAGGTGGGAGCTGCATTAATTTTCTTTTTTCCCTTTTTTTTCACATCGTATTCCTGTACACAACCCTCAGAAAAAAAATTCTATCAGGTCCAAAAAAAAAAAAAAAAAAAATCCCATTCCCAAACACCAAAAAAAGTTTTATTTGAAAGCTTGAAGCATCTTATGGCAAAAGCTGGCTTCAGCAGGGGCCTGCCCATCTGGTAAAGTGCAAATGTGTTAATACAGGTGGTGGCCCTGCAATACCAGGAAACAGAAGCCTGGTGCTGAAAAGCCCAAGGGGTACAACCTCCTCAAGTTGCATGAGCCTTAACAGGAAATAGAGGATTCCTATGCCTTAAGGCAAAACCCTTAGGCTCCATGTACACGGGACGCTGGAAATGGCCGTTTTTTTCAGAAGCCCCTGAACGCAGCTCCATGTTATCTTATCTGTCCATGTACACATGGTCGTTTACAGTCATTTTCAGGCAGTTGCGTTCAGGGACTTTTTTTAGAACGCAATTATTTGCGTGTGTTTCCCGGCTTTTCCAACGCAGAAACGCGGCCGAACGTGACTAAACGTGACTGAACGTGATGAACCTACGTTCAGCCACATAAGTTTTTTTTCTTCCATTCAAAATCAATGGTTCCCTATGGGAGCCTATTGATTTGAATGGAAGTCGCACCGCAAGTCGGATCCGACTTGCGGCGCGACCTGCACTGTGAGAATCTTGAGGGGAACTCCACGCCAAAAATGGGAAAAAAACTGCGTGGGGGTCCCCCCCAGGTTCCAAACCAGGCCCTTCGGGTCCGGTATGGAATTTGAGGGTAGCCCCACGCTGAAAAAACGGCGTGGGGTCCCCCCCAAAATCCATACCAGACCCTTATCCGAGCATGCAGCCCGGCAGGCCAGGAAAGGGGAGGGGACGAGCCAGCGGCCCCACCCCCCCCCCTGTTCCACACCAGGCGACATGCCCTCAACATGGGGGGTGTTGGTGCTTTGGGGCAGGGGGAGCTCTGCACCCCCCACCTCAAAGCACCTTGCCCCCATGTTGATGAGGACAAGGGCCTCATCCCCACAACCCTGGCCGGTGGTTGTTGGGGGTCTGCGGGCAGGGGGCTCATCCGAATCTGGAAGCCCCCTTTAACAAGGGGGCCCCCCAGATCCCGGACCCCCTCCCTATGTGAATGGGTATGGGGTACACTGTACCCCTACTCATTCACCACATAAAAGGCAGTGTATGGAAATGACAGGAGACGTTTTGGAAAGTTTATTAAAAATCTTCATCTGGCTCTTCTTGTCTTCTCCTCTCCGGGGTCTTCTGCTCTTTTGCTGTCCGCCCTTCTGCTGTCCTCTTTTCTTCTCCGGTCTTCTGCTCTTTTGCTGTTGGCTCTTCTTCCTTCGGTCCTCCTCCTCCGACGTCTCCGGTGATTATGCCGGTCTCCGGAGCTTATTATATAGCCATTAGGGGCGTGGCCCCCGATGACGTAATCTGTGACCTGAGGGGGCGGGGCCTCCCGGTGACGTCATCGGGGGCCACGCCCCTAATGGCTATATAATAAGCTCCGGAGACCGGCATAATCACCGGAGACGTCGTCGGAGGAGGACCGGAGGAAGAAGAAGAGCCGACAGCAAAAGAGCAGAAGACCGGAGAGGAGAAGAAAAGGAGAGGACAGCAGAAGAACCAACAGCAAAAGAGCAGAAGACCCCGGAGAGGACACAAGAAGAGCAGACAGCAAAAGAGCAAAGGACCCCGGAGAGAACACAAGAAGAGCGGACAGCAAAAGAGCAGAAGACCCCGGAGAGGAGAAGACAAGAAGAGCCAGATGAAGATTTTTAATAAACTTTCCAAAACGTCTCCTGTCGTTATTTCCATACACTGCCTTTTATGTGGTGAATGAGTAGGGGTACAGTGTACCCCATACCCATTCACATAGGGAGGGGGTCCGGGATCTGGGGGGCCCCCTTGTTAAAGGGGGATTCCAGATTCCGATGAGCCCCCTGCCCGCAGACCCCCAACCACCGGCCAGGGTTGTGGGGATGAGGCCCTTGTCCTCATCAACATGGGGGCAAGGTGCTTTGAGGTGGGGGGTGCAGAGCTCCCCCTGCCCCAAAGCACCAACACCCCCCCATGTTGAGGGCATGTCGCCTGGTGTGGTACGGGGGGGGGGGGGTGGGGGCCGCTGGCTCGTCCCCTCCCCTTTCCTGGCCTGCCGGGCTGCATGCTCGGATAAGGGTCTGGTATGGATTTTGGGGGGCCCCAAGCCGTTTTTTCGGCGTGGGGCTACCCTCAAATTCCATACCGGACCCGAAGGGCCTGGTTTGGAACCTGGGGGGGGGCCCCCCAAGCAGTTTTTTTCCCATTTTTAGCGTGGAGTTCCCCCTCAAGATTCTCACAGTGCAGGCCGCTCTGCAAATCGGATTGACTTCCATTCAAATCAATAGGCTCCCATAGGGAACCATTGATTTTGAATGGAGGCAGAAAAAACGCTGCTAAAAGCAACGTGGCCAAACGTGCAATAACGCAAACGGAAAAAGCTACTGAAAGCACGTTTAACAGCTGCTTTTTCCCGGCGTCAGGAATAGCTTTGCAGGACGTTTTTTCTAACGTCCCGTGTACATGGAGCCTTAGGCTAGATTCAAAAGGAAATCTACATTTCAGAGATTAGCTGTGTTTAGAAGAATATTCCAAAAGCAGCTAGACTCTCACAATGCAAAGTAATCATGTTATTTACACACAAGGATTGCACAGGAGCTGCATTGTGTTTAGTAGCAGAAAATTACACTTTCCCTTTTCTTCCTGAAATTTTGGAATTTCTTTTTATGTTGGTATTTATTCTATGCAGATGTGGTCTAACAATATTTAGTAAGCTGTCAAAGTAAACTCAGCCACTCTCTTTACTTCACGGCCAGGTTCACACCAGAACACTGTGTAAGGTGACTGCACTGCCCTTGTGATCTGCATGCAGGTGCCAATAGTTGTTACCAGTACCCTAAAAGCAGATCACAAAGCAGTGTGTTTTGCAGACACCAAATCACATTGTACAATAGTACCACCCAGTTTGCTGAGGTGTATTTTTAAAAGTAGTGCCATGTGTGAACCGGCCTTCAATCTTCTTCTCCTCTCAAGAAGGCACATAATGGTAAGCACCAGCTTTGCTCTGTACTCATGTCAATTACACAGCTCTATCGTCTTGCTCAGAAAACTATCAAAAAATTGGAAGGGGAGGTGCCTGGGGTATAGTATCACTCCAAAAATGGGGTAGTGAGGAAAAAAAAAAAAAAACACTTGAAAATGCAGACGCAGCTACAGTGGATAGAATAAGTCTATACACCCATTAAAATGTCAGGTCTCTGATGTTAAAAAATTAGACAAAGCTAAAATCACTTCAGAACTTTTTCCACCTTTAATGTGACCTATAAACTATATAACTCAGTTGAACAACAAAGTGAAATATTTTAAAGGGGAGGGAAGTAAAAATAAACTAAAATAATATGGTTGCATAGGTGTGTACATCCTTAAACATACTTTGCTTGAGGCACCATTTTATTACAGCACGCGGTCTTTTTGGGTATGAGTCTAAGCATGGCGAATCTTTACTTGGCAATATTTGCCCACTCTTCTTTGCAAAAACACTCCAAATCTGGCAGATTGCGAGGGCATCTTCTGTGCACAGCCCTTTTCAGATCACTCCACAGATTTTCAAATCGGATTCAGGTCTAGGCTCTGGCTGGGCCATTCTAAAACTTTAACCACTTCCCACCCACCATATAACAGATTGATGGCCGCAAAGTGGTTAAACTATCCTGACTGGGCGCCATATGACGTCCAGTAGGATGCGCCGCTAATGCACGCCCCCAGGGACACGCACCGCGGCGATTGGGGATGACGCCTGTCCCTCAGACACTACCCATTCCTGATCAGGGTAAAAAGCCAATGAAATGAGTGGTTTACACAGGCCCGCCCCGCCCCCAGTGGCCCGTCACACAGGCCCGCCCCCAGTGGCCCGTCACACAGGCCCGCCCCGCCCCCAGTGGCCCGTCACACAGGCCCGCCCCGCCCCCAGTGGCCCGTCACACAGGCCCATCCCGCCCCCTGTGGCCCGTCACACAGGCCCGCCCCGCCCCCTGTGGCCCGTCACACAGGCCCGCCCCGCCCCCTGTGGCCCATCACACAGGCCCGCCCCGCCCCCCAGTATCTCCATCAGTACTGTCATCAGTGACCGTCAACACAGGCCCTCCATCAGTACCATCAGTGACTGGTCACACAGGCCCTCCCATCAGTACCACCATTGGTGACTGGTCACACAGGCCTGCCATCAGTACCATCATCATGTCCAAAAGATTTTTTTGAGGAGGCATATGCAATGCTTACTATGTCAGAAAAGAGAGCAGCAGGGAGCTTTCATCATCCGAATCAGAGGAGGAAACAGTCCTTCCTAAAAGAATAAGGAGAACAACAAGATCAGACGACCTGCCTACCACCTGCAGCGCCATGCACCTCAACGGCACCAACAAGGAGCTAGACCCCAGGAAGAGGAGCCCAACAGCCCAAACCCAAAGAATTTGGGCCCAAAGCTACCTTGTCTTTGCCCTGGCAAACCTTGTGGTTACCTGCCAGCTCAGGGTCAGCTATAATCCCCCCTTTCACCGCACAGCCAGGTGTGTAGCCCAACACTACTAATTTTTCACCATTAGATTTTTGTTTTTCCCAAAAGATTTGCTGCAGTATATGGTGGACCAAATATTTATGCAGAGCAATTTATTGCCTCCAACCCCAATTCGTCCTACGCCCGTATGTTCCATTAGCGACGTCACACACTGGACGAATTCAAATTGTTTTTGGGCCTTACATTTAATATGAGGCTTACAAAGAGAAACAAAGTGCATGCCTACTGGTCCACCCACCCCATCCACCAGATGCCATTTATTCTGCGGTCATGTCCAAGACATGCTATAACATGACTATGCATTTCCTACATTAATGACAACTCGCAGTGCCCTCCTCGAGATTATCCCAACCACGATAAATTGTATAAAACACCGCCGCTAATAAATTATTTTTTTTAAAGCAATTTGCTGAAGTGTATGTCCCAGACCAAAATATTTGTGTGGATGAAAACCTTAACCACAATGCGCAACATATCGGAACCAGTGGGAAAATTGTCTGGGACCTGGCATAACCCCTGTTCAAGAAAGGCTATCATATATAGGTGGACAATTACTACACCAGCTTGCCCCTTTTTCGTCACCTGTACTGTGAAAAAAACCCCTTGCAAAAAGTTGCATTTCATCTCTTTCATATGGTCATGTTTAATTCGTATGTCTGCTATTAAAAGTCACCAGAAAACAACCCAGCACCTACCTCAAATATAGTGAAGACATGGTCACTGCCCTAATTTACCAACAAGGACCAGCCTCAGGAAGCACTCACTCTGATACTGCGAGTCGACTTTATGAGCAACATTTTACCTATAACATTGCCTCCAACAGGATCAGGAAGAAGATGCCAAAAGAAATACTGTGTACAGCAGAGGATGAGTTAGGCTCCATGTACACGGGACGTTAGAAAAAACGTGCCGCAAAGCTAGTTCTGACGCAGGGAAAAAGCAGCTGTTAAACGTGCTTTCAGTAGCTTTTTCCATTGGCGTTATTGCATGTTTGGACACATTGCTTTTAGCCGCGTTTTTTCTGCTTCCATTCAAAATCAATGGTTCCCTATGGGAGCCTATTGATTTGAATGGAAGTCACACAGTGCGCAAGTTGGATGAGGATGATCCGACTTGCGGCACGACTTGCGCTGTGAGAATCTTGAGGGGGAACTCCATGCCAAAAATGGGAAAAAAACTGCGTGGGGGTCCCCCCCATGTTCCAAACCAGGCCCCTTGGGTCCGGTATGGAATTTGAGGGTAGCCCCACGCCGAAAAAACGGCGTGGGGTCCCCCCCAAAATCCATACCAAACCCTTATCTGAGCATGCAGCCCGGCAGGGGAGGGGACGAGCAAGCGCCCCAGACCATACCAGGCCACATGCCCTCAACATGGGGGGTGTTGGTGCTTTGGGGCAGGGGGGAGCTCTGCACCCCCTACCCCAAAGCACCTTGCCCCCATGTTGAGGACAAGGGCCTCATCCCCACAACCCTGGCCGGTGGTTGTGGGGGTCTGCGGGCAGAGGGCTCATCGAAATCTGGAAGCCCCCTTTAACAAGCGGGCCCCCCAGATCCCGGACCCCCCTCCCTATGTGAATGGGTATGGGGTACACTGTACCCCTTCCCATTCACCCCATAAAAGGCAGTGTATGTAAATAACGACAGGAGACGTTTTGGAAAGTTTATTAGAAAAATCTTCATCCGGTCTTCTCCCCCTCCGCTCTTCTGGTCTTTTCCCTCTCCGCTCTTCTGCTCTTTTGCTGTCCGCTCTTCTGCCCTCGGCTCTTCTCTTCTTCCTCCGGTCCTCCTCCGACGATGTCTCCGGTGATTATGCCGGTCTCTGCAGCTTGATATATAGCCATTGTGGGCGTGGCCCCCAATGACGTAATTGGGATGTCCGCCCCCTCATGTCACAGATGACGTCGTGAGGGGGCGGGGCCTCCCGATGCCATTGGGGCCACGCCCACAATGGCTATATAACACGCTGCAGAGACCGGAGACCGGCATAATCACCGGAGACATCGTCGGAGGAGGACCGGAGGAAGAAGAAAAGAGCCGAGGGCAAAAGACCAGAAGAGCGGAGAGGGAGAAGACCAGAAGAGCGGAGAGGGAGAAGACCAGAAGAGCGGAGAGGGAGAAGACCAGAAGAGCGGAGAGGGAGAAGACCAGAAGAGCGGAGAGGGAGAAGACCAGAAGAGCGGAGAGGGAGAAGACCAGAAGAGCGGAGAGGGAGAAGACCAGAAGAGCGGAGAGGGAGAAGACCAGAAGAGCGGAGAGGGAGAAGACCAGAAGAGCGGAGAGGGAGAAGACCAGAAGAGCGGAGAGGGAGAAGACCAGAAGAGCGGAGAGGGAGAAGACCAGAAGAGCGGAGAGGGAGAAGACCAGAAGAGCGGAGAGGGAGAAGACCAGAAGAGCGGAGAGGGAGAAGACCAGATGAAGATTTTTTTAATAAACTTTCCAAAACGTCTCCTGTCGTTATTTACATACACTGCCTTTTATGGGGTGAATGGGTAGGGGTAAAGTGTACCCCATACCCATTCACATAGGGAGGGGGTCTGGGATCTGGGGGGGTCCCCTTGTTAAAGGGGGCTTCCAGATTCGGATGAGCCCCCTGCCCGCAGACCCCCACAACCACCGGCCAGGGTTGTGGGGATGAGGCCCTTGTCCTCATCAACATGGGGGCAAGGTGCTTTGGGGTGGGAGTGCAGAGCTCCCCCTGCCCCAAAGCACCAACACCCCCCCCATGTTGAGGGCATGTGGCCTGGTATGGTCCAGGGGGGGGAGGGGCCGCTCGCTCATACCCTCCCACTTCCTGCTCTGCTGGGCTGCATGCTCAGATAAGGGTCTGGTATGGATTTTGGGGGGGGGGACCCCACACCGAACGGCGTGGGGCTACCCTCAAATTCCATACCGGATTCGAAGGGCCTGGTTTGGAACCTGGGGGGGGGACCCCCACGCAGATTTTTTTCCCCATTTTTGGCGTGGAGTTCCCCCTCAAGATTCTCACAGCGCAAGTCGCGCCGCAAGTCGGATCATCCTCATCCGACTTGCGGTGCAACTTCCATTCAAATCAATAGGGAACCATTGATTTTGAATGGAAGAAAAAAAAAAAAAAAAAACTTATAACGTGGCTGAACGTACGTTCATCACGTTTGGTCACGTTCGGCCGCGTTTCTGCATTTGAAACGCCGGGAAAAACACGTTCTAACGCATATAATTGCGTTTCAAAAAACGTTCCTGAACTCAACTGCCTGAAAATGACTGTAAACGACCCTGTGTACATGGACAGATAAGATAAAATGTAGATGGGTTCAGGGGCTTCTGAAAAAAACGCCCAAGTGCTCCTAAACGGCCATTTACAACGTCCCGTGTACATGGAGCCTTAGAAGAGACTAGTTATTGTCCCTCCCAACCTGGCCTATGCATTGGAGAATGCTTCAGAATTTATCACACATCCGTAAGATATTCGTTCACCTTATTTTTAACAGATTGCCATTTCCCAGTTTCAAATACCTGTCGGGATCATTTGCCTGCTACCACGTTTCTACCTTCTACATTAACTGACACTGGCCTGTGTACCTACGATGCCTTTGTCTGCCATTTTAAACCCCGTTTCTGACTTCCACATGGACTGACCTCGGCCTGTTATTCGACCACGTTTTTTGCATCCCACTTGGACTGATCTTTTGCCCTTTTACTTTAGTACACAGGGGTCTCACAAATGTGTTTTTCTCTACTCAGAACACTTCTGAAGCCCCTCAATTTTTGGTTTTCTGTGTTCCCAGAACAGGGTCTGGAGTCAGGAGGTTTCAAAGAGATTTGGGTGGGAGAAGCCTCTACCCCTATCCCCATTCTTTCCTGACAGAGGCCCAAAGATTGATGGTCCTTCCTGCTGCCTGGACCAATACTTTAGCTGTGCTGGCCATATCGCTGCATGTAATGACTCAGGACTTTATGGACCACATCTCTGCCTGCTACCCGGACCAATGCTTTGGCTGTGCTGACAGTATCTCTGCCTGTGCTGACTATGGACAGTATTCCTGCCTGCTGCCTGGATGCTTACCTACTAAAACCGCAGGTAATCTTGTTTACACTTTGCTCAGCAGAATGTATTTTGGGGTGTAATTGGTATGTACGTGCTATGTGTTCAAAAATGCAATAGGTTGTCAGGAAATTAGATGTCTAATTCATGCTCCTAGAACATCTGAAGGGGACTACTTGGATCTTGGGCCTCTGTATATGGCCAGGCTGTGTAAAAGTCTCACACGTGGACCATACTCAGGAGTAGCAGACTGTATTTTGGGAAGTCATTTTTGCCATGTATATGCTACATGTTAGAAAATCATATAAATTGACAGTTTGTGTAAAAAGAAATATATTTCTTCATTTTCCCAATAATCGTGGGAAAAAAAAAACAAAAAAAAAAAACTCACCATGCCTATTACAAAATACCTTGGATTGTCTACTTTCCGAAAAGGGGTAATTTGGGGGGTATTTGTACTATCCTGGCTTGTTAGTGTCTCCAGAAAGTAGATAGGCCTTCAGTACATCAGGCGTGATCAATTTTCAATGATTGGTTCCATAGCCTGTAGACTAACTTTAACACAGACTAAATAATATACACTAATTTGGGCTATTTTTACCAAAGATATGTAGCAGTAAAATTTTTGGCCCAAATTTATGCCAAGGCCAAGGAACCTCCTTACAAGGGTGGAACTGTGGATCTGAAAGTAACACAAAATCTACACGGCTGTGAGGAAAGCATTGCACGTTATGCAATGGCCATGACAAATCAATTAAAGTGTTGCGGAAGTCCTATTACACGCCTCCTGGCTGAAGAGCAAACACTCAAGGGGGGTCCTAAAGGGAGACAATGGTGCAGATGGCCACTGCCCTAGATCTGTAGAGCACCCTGCAGCTAATTGGACCTCACTGTACCGTTGTACCAAGGGTGAATACCAATTGCAAAGATTAGTGCCAAAGGCAAGACTACAGACCCATCCCGTATCTCGTGGCAGGGTCCAGGTATGGTTCCCAGAAGCTCTCCTAGAGCGTCACTGATCCAGAAGTTGCAAGTATTAGCAGTAACAGCTGTAGATGCGGATGGGTGGAAAAAGGACTTCTCGCAGAGAATAGTACATAACCTTCCATGCACAAAATGGAATTTAAACCCAGACATCTACTCCCATTAGAGAGGTTGTCTACCACTTTAGCACAAAAGAGGATTGCTGGGAATGGGAGGGGTTATATGGGCTAGCCACAACTTTGTTAGGCAGTGATCTCACCTAAAGAAGGCAGCACATAACGTTGGTCTTGATTAACTGAAACCTGTTTCCTGTACTGTATTATATGAATAGGAGAGAGAAGCCGCTCAGGTGAGGCTAAGTATACCAGTGCTGGTCAGATCCGCCATCCAGAACTAGCACAAACCAAAGAAATTGGACCGCACTCTGAAATATATGAAATCAAAGATGTCTTTTATTCCTCGTAAACTAATCCATACAGACAGTGCATCAAGGGACATGCCAGGTTGACACGTTTCATGATACAGATGATCACTTACTCATAACCAAAAGTATGACTAGGAGAGCAAGTTTATACAAAATTGGATTTTTGACTTACGATAAAAAAAACATTTCTCTGATATTCATTGACGAACAAAGCTCCCGATCTTCATAACCATTGGGTTATACTACCCCCTACAGGAGTAGGACACTAGCCAGAAAAATAATCTGGCTAAGCCTATGTGCAGTCCTAAGGGGTATACTCCCTCTCTCTGCTATAGGTACTCCGTATGATTCCAAGCAGTGTCAGAAGAATTACAACTCCACAGAGGGGTGGGTGTTATGACCGCCAATGAACATCAGAGACATGGATTTTACGGTAAGTCAAAAATCCCATTTTCTCTTTCGTTCATTGATGGACACAGCTCCAGATCTTCATAACCATTGGGGAATCCCAAAGCAGTGTTAAACATGACATGTACTTTATAGAACTTTGTGAAAGTGTGCACCGACGACCAGGTGGCCGCCTTGTAAACCTGCATCACTAACACCTGATGACGGAAGGCCAAGGAGGCACTAAGTGCTTGAGTAGAGTGCCTTAACAGGGAAAGTCAAGGCGCATTCTGGAAATGGTCGCTGAGGAAGTGGACAACCCTTTCCGAGGCCCATCCGTGAGCACAAATAGTGAGTCTGACTTTCTAAAAGACTCCGTAGCTGCCAGGTACACCATAATCGCCCGAACCACAGCCAAGGCATGCAAGGCTATTTCCTTTGGATGTTTTGGCCTGGGACACAGGCAAGTCAATGTCTTCATTCAAATGAAAATCGGAGACAACCTTTGGAAGGAACGATGGGACAGGAGCGAAGAACAACCTTATCTCTGAATCACCAAGGTGAACGACAGGATAACACCGACAGTTCCGACACCCTGCACGCAGAGGTGATGGCCACCAAAAAAAGCCACCTTCAGGGACAGTGTAAGCAAGGGAATCTCCCGAAGATTCTCAAAGGGAGGCTTCTGGAGGACCGAAAGCATCAAATTGAGGTCCCAAGGCGGCAATGGAGACCGCACTGGAGGAACCAAATGTTGGACACCCTGAAGAAAGGTACGCAAAAAGCAGACACCTGGCACTCGATGGTACTCAAGGTAAATTTCTGTTCAACCCCCTGTTGAAGGAAGGTCAAGATCTGAGCCATCGAGGGTGAACCTCAAGAGACTCACACCACGCAATGTACATCTTTCATGTACTGTACAATGATAGATCTTCCTAGAAGTAGATTTCCTAGCTTTTACAGCGCTGGAATCACAGACTCCGATAAACCTTTATCAATCAGTATCTGGCTAACAGCCAAGCTGTCAAAGCCAGCGACTAAAGCAGGATGGAAGATTGGTCCTTGGAACGGCAGATTCTCCCTGAGAGGACGCTTCCAAGGAAAGTCGGCGACCAGCTGCACCAAATCGGCGTACCAACCCCGGCGAGGCCAGTCCAGAGCCACTAAGATGACCGGAATCCTTTCTGCTCCGATCCTACATAGAAGTCTTGGCAGAAGCTTGAGAGGAGGAAGGAAAGGTGTAAATAAGACGATACTGACCCCATGGGGCCACCAGCGCGTCTGCGGCATCCGCCAGAGGATCCCTTGACTAAGCCAACTGATAAAACGCCTCCGGATGAAGAAATCACTCCCCTTGGTCCAACGTCTGCCGACTGAGGTAATTCGCCTGCCAGCTTTCCACCCAGGAATGTGTAAGGTGGAGAGGGCTGAACGAACCGTTCTGCCCATCGTAGAATGCCAGCTGCCCTCCTGAGCTGCCTAGACACTTTGTGCCCCTTGGAGATTGACAAACCACGACCATGGCATTGTCCAATTGAATGCGCACTGACATCCCTAAAGGATGATCCATCCAATGGTCCAGGCACAGTCTGATCGCTCAGAGTTCTAAGACCTTGATCGGTAAGTCTGGACTCTTCCAGACCCGAGCAGAATTTTTGCAGAGGACGCCTCCCCAGCTGGACAGACTGGCATCTGTGGTGACCACTGTCCAAAAAAAGGGGACGGAAGAATTTGCCCAGCCGACGCCATGGAGAACGAAGCCACGCTATTGGACGCCTTTTTTTTTCCCAGACTGAGCAGGATCCAATTGTCCAGAGACTGTGGAATCTTGTCCCATTTGGCCAGAGTTGCAGGGACCCCGTATGGAACTGTGCAAATGGCACCGCCTCTAAGGTAGACACCATCAGGCCCAGCACCCACATGCAATTCGAGGGATGACCATTTGCTGGACAGCAGGAGACAAATCGCGGCCTACAACTTCTGGAGTTTGTCCAGAGGAAGGAGCCAGATAGTCCAGCTTTGTGGGCGGAACCTGAGAAGCCTTCTGAAAATTCAGAATCCAGCCCTCAGAGGTTTTATGGTGGTTTCCAGGTTTTCCACCAGAGCATTAGGAGACCTCACGCAGAAGGTCATAAAAGTAGCCCAGTACCATGATCCCCTGTTGGCATAACAATGGTAGCACCGGAGCCAACACTTTTATGAATACCCGAGGAGCAGAGGCGAGACCAAAGGGTAACGCCACAAACTGATAATGCTCTTCTCCCATGGCAAAGTGGAGGAAGCGCTGGACGACCAGCACATATTAGAATGTGAAGGTAAGCATCCTTGATGTCGATAGAGGCAAGAAAATCCTCCTTCCAGCAGGGATGCCACCACCATGCAATAGGACTCCATCCTGAATTTCTGCACCCGCAACAAAGCAGCTCAGCGTCTTGAGGTCCAGGATTGGACGCACCTTGCCTTCCTTCCTGGGAACTGTAAACAGGTTGGGAGTAAAAACCCTGAAAACATTCCGATGTCGGAACTAGGACAATCACCCCTTGAACAGGTCTTGTACTGCCCCCAACAGACCATGAAAAAAAGAAAAACGGTCCAGGGACAGGCGCAAGTTGGAAGGAAAGAACCTTGCCAGGGGACAAGACAAACTCGATCTTGTAGCCGGACCAAATGACTTAGTGGACCCACTTGTCTTGTTCCAGGGAAGTCCACAGGTCTGGAAACCAAGGAAGACATCCCCCCACCCCCAATACGGGTGAGGGCACACCTTCATGCTGAAGACGCCTTGTCCGCGGGTCTGGAGAAGCCTGCTCTCGGCTTGCCAGACCAGGTTAATTTGGATCCTCCAGAGGAGGCCCTGAAAGGCTTCGACCCCTTGTCAGACGACCCTGAGGGACGAAAAAAAAAAACCTATGAGCAGAGAAGGAGGGCCCAGGTCTACAACGAGATTTCTTGCCCTTAGTAGCCTGCGGAAGAAAAGTACTTTTCCCCTGTGAGCCCTTTAACAATGTCATCCAGTGTAGTCCCAAACAGGTGATCCCTTTTAAAAGGGGAGGTCAAGGCCTTTTTTGAAGTCTGGTCTGCAGACCAGCATTTAGGCCAAAAAACACGCCGAAGGATCAATCCCGAAACAGAGCCAAGCCACTAGGTGAGCCGCATCCAAAGAGGCATCACAGCTAAACTGAAGCCCCTGGATCAGTTGGTCCGCCAGCTCAACAAAAGGTAGGGGGGATCTGTTCTCCCTCCAGGTCACGGTGTAAAAGCTTAGCCCATTTGGTCAGAGTTTAGGGCAATTGGTGAATACCAGCCTCAGTCCTGAACCAGCCAGAGTGTACATATTGTGGGCCACAGCCTGTCAGCCGGATCCTTAAAGGCCGGGGACTCTTCAACCGGAATGATGGCTGCCTTGTTCAATCTGAAAACTGGAGGGTCCACCACCGGCGGCACAGTCCACTTCTTAATAAGGGACTCCTCATGGGGTAATGCCAAGTAAATCGCTTAGGGACCCCAAGGGGACGCTTTGGACATCCCCACTCTTCAGCGACAATTCTGAAAAAATGGGCAGGAAAAGGAAACACCTTTGCCATTCTAGATGGCTTGAGAGTGCCAAAGGGAACCTGTGCCTCCGTCGCAGCTGCATCCTCCATCTTCAAGGTCTCACGCACAGATACAATCAGTGCTTCCACCAGAGCATTTTCATGTGCGGTTGTAGATGTGGAGGAATCATCCTCACTGAGGATTTCGGGTGCGTGGTCGCAGACCCAGCAGGGTGACCCATGTCCGTGTCGGCCGAATCAGATTCAGGATCTTATGAGACAGGGGAAGGCAGGGGGCACTGTTTGCTAGCCCATCGCCCGAAAGCCACCTCCACCCGGGACACAAAAGAATCCAGGACCGTCGTCAGTGCATCGATGGATGGTTAGGACCCCGCAGCCTAAGACAGGATCCAGGTGGGGAGATGTGC
Organism: Pelophylax lessonae; assembly: GCF_965119305.1. Lineage (NCBI taxonomy): Eukaryota > Metazoa > Chordata > Amphibia > Anura > Ranidae > Pelophylax > Pelophylax lessonae. The sequence goes on along the minus strand of NC_138774.1, from coordinate 117,249,392 downwards.
TCCAAAGAGTCCATAAATCACCAGGGGGACCCCACAAAAAAAGTGTAAAACGCTAACAGCACCACCCGGTCACCAGGCACAAAGTAGCAAGCGATCCTCAGCAGAGAAAACCCCACCAGACTCACCACCCAGCAGAAACAGGCACCTGCAGCCACCAGGATAATCTGCACTCCACTTGTGGCGATCAGGAAGTAAAATGTTTCAGGAGTAAGCACCAGGGGATGAGGAGGGGCTCCCACCGCCAAAATCGTCACCCACTGGGCTTCACTGTCATGGCTGCTATTTTCAATGGCAAACCACCGCAAAATGGCCGCCGGACTACACAAACATGGCTGCCGTGCATAGAAACAAAGGCTACAGCAAAATAGCAGCCCCACGCTGCACCATGAGGCTGCCAGCCTGTCGCCCAGTCCGGCAGTTGATTGTAGATCTCACAGGAAAAAAAACAGGAGAAAATGATTCTATTTAAAAGGGGAAAAAAACATTTGCCAGGACCAGAGATCCCAGCAAGGAACTAGGTCCCGACTAGGCAGAAAAAAAATTGAGTAATTGCCCATAGGTGAACCCAGATTATTTTTTTGCCTAATGTCCTACTCCTGTAGGAGGCAGTATAACCCAATGAAGAACAGGAGCTGTGTCCATCAATGAACAAAAAATATTCTTAGCTTGAAAAAAAAAAAAAAAAAAAAAAATTTGCCGAGAGCACATCTAAGTAAACTGTAATACATGTAATTTTTTGGTCTTAAATATGCTTCTTTCTGAATGGCATCACGATGTGAAACACCACATTAACCACTTACCGCCCGCCCGCCGTCATATGACGGTGGGCCGGCGCGGCTATTATCCTGGGCGGATATGCAGGGCAGGCGCGCGATCGCGGGCGCGCCGCCGTGCACTGCCGGTGTCGGCGTGTCCCCGGGACACAGCCAGTCACCGGCAGGGGGGAAACAGCCAATAGGCATGTTGCAATGACAGCCGATCACAACAGTAGATGCCGGCAGAAGACCGCGCATGCGCGATCGGGAGCGCGCAGTGCGGTCATGTCGTAGGAACACAGCTGTCACCGGCAGTAGTAAACAGTCACTGACAGTAATTCTCAGTCAAAGTGTGAGAGCACTGAAAGCTGAAAATCGGTCTGGGCAGGAAGGGGCACTGTAGGCAAGTGGTTAAGAATAAGTTGACCTTTGGGAACAGGTTACATGTTCCACCTGTTTTTAGGGTGGGATATGTTCCCGCTGCTGCAGCCTGCAGTAAGATGTGGCCATGGTACGAGCAGACAGCTTACACCTTTCCAGGTTCCTATTAAATACATTTTTACCCACAAAATTTTTTTTTTTTTTTTTTACAAAAAGTGGACTTAATCTACACAGCTAACAAGGTTAACCACTTCACCACTTAAGGACATACCTATCCGCCTCAGGTTCAAGTGATTATACCAGGATAATGGCTGGCATGATCCCAGAAACAAAATTTTCAGCCAGCAACAAGCTTTCCTGTAGAAGGGATTTGAGCTGCTCTACAGCCAACCGTTTATTTCTACAGGGTGCAATAAAGGGGTCCTCCCCCTCCCACCGCTGTTCCCGGGCTCTACAGTGCAATCAGGGTGCCTGGGACCAATGCCACCTGCCAGATCTCGTAAAAAACACAGAGGGAAGGAGGGTACCATCCATACCCTACCTCCCCAAGGTGACGCAAGAAACCTGAAGCAATGATATTGCGTCACTTCTGGTTTTGATGTGTTGCTTTTAAGCCATTACCAGCGTGTAAAACATTGAATCAAACCAATCTGGGCTTTAACATATGCTTTTGATGGCTGATGAGAAATCTGGGGTCCTATAAACCCCAGATCACTCAGTAAATGTGTACCTGTCACTGCCCATGGTATCACAAGAGATGTAGTTCATGCCTTGTGATAGCAATAAAGCTGATTCAAAGAAAAAAAAAAAAAAGTAAATAAATGATAAAGAAATTTAAAGAAGATTGCCATGGCAGACACCTGGCTCTTGATGGTACTCAAGGATCGAAGATGAGCGCCAATCGACTCACACAAAGCAATGTACACTTTCCACATAAGATGGTATATATTGCTGGAAGACTACTTCCTCGCCTTCACTATAGTAGGGATCACTGATCCAGACAGACCTCTATCCCTCAGTACCTGGCTTTCAATAGCTAAGCCATTAAAACCAGCGACTGTAAAGCAGGATAGTAGACCAGCCCTTGGGACAACTGGTCCTCTCAGAGGAATCTCCTAAGGGACGTTTACAGCCACCAGGATGATTGAAGATCCTTGCTTTTGATTCCTCGTAGCCTTAATCAAGGATGATACGAGCCTTATCGTGGCCCTTGGACGCCTGCACCGTCTATCAGAGGACCCGGTGACCTTGTCAAGAACGTCTGTATTCTGCTGTGGAGCCGAACCTGCTAAAGGAGCTGCATGTAAGACTGTGCAAACTGAACTGTCTTGAAGGTGGATACCATCAGACTCAAAATCTGTATGCAAAATGGGAGAGAGAAATATCTGTGTGACAGCAGCCAGTGAATCACGGCCTGTGGTCCCTTAAGTTTGTGCAGAGGAAGGACTACCCTGGTTAGAAATAGAATCAGACCTAGGTAAATCAATTCAATGGACAAAGATAAGGGGGACCTTAGGTAGTTCAGACAATCACCTGAACCTTTGCAGGAATTGAATCTGGACAAGGAGGCTCAGGACCTAAAAAAACTGAAAAGGACAAGCTTTGTCCCCCTTTCTTGGTACCCCCAAAAGAAACATTTCGCAGGTCTCCATGATGCTCAAAGAAGTCCACAGGGCTGGAAACAAGCAGAGATGTCCCACCACCCAAATAATGGGTGAGGGCAGACCTTCATGCTGAAGGAGTCTTGTCTGCTCTTCCGGGGAAGCTAGCTCTAGGCTTACAAGACCAAGGTTGCTTGCCACCTCCCGGGGAAAATTTAATAGACCCATTTCCACAATTCTCCTTCCCAGAAGCACAAAATAATTTTCTATGGAATGAGAAGGAGGGCCCCCGTCTGCAGAAAGGCTCCTTTCCTTACATTGACTGTGGCAGGAAGGTACTCTTACGACTACATAAAAATGGCCACCAACCGGAGACCAGCCAGACTAAGGAAAAATGGCCACCATCAGCTACAAACACTGAAGCATGCTGCCAGGATCTTTCCTGCACCCTCTGCAAGGGGACCCCCCCCCTCCAAAGGTAGGACACATGTTTAGGGGAGAGACTGCAGTGCACTCTTCCTCGTAGACATGGGAGTAAGTCACACATGTGCAAGTCACAAGCAAGTCTTAACCTTCAAGTCTCAAGCAAGTCCTGAGTTAATGTGGCGAAAAGCAAGCAAGTCGAGTCCCTGCTAGAAGTCAAGCAAGTCAAGTCATTTATTTTGGTCAAGTCAAATCAAGTCAAAATACTGATCTACCCCAATTTTCACCTTTAAATCAGTTAAAAGTCAGTGGTCAGAAAAGGTTTTGTTTTATTTTCAACATTAAGAAAACTGCTTAGTGCTTTTTTTTGGCATATTAAAGAAACACTTTGAATGTACTAACAGCTCAAAATCCTTCGTCCGGTCATGTTTCAACACCACAGTCACTAAAAACATGTTAAGTATTTCCATTGTTAAACAGCCAGTGTCCTTAAAATCAGAACACACTGAGGTGTTTTAAGTGACTGTGGTGTCAGAAACATAACAGGCACATTAATTTTGCTTTAACACATCTTGAGAAAATGCAAATATTTAATAACTTAAAAAAGTAAAGTCATTTCGAGTCATAGGTCTCAAGTCATGAGTACCAAGTCAAAGTCAAGTCGAGTCTTATTTTAGTCAAGCAAGTCTCAAGTCCTCAAACTGGTGACTTAAATCTGACTTAAGTCATTTGACTCAAGTCCCCCACCTCTGCTTCCCCGGTCCCTGCATTAGAACCCCCCTGCACCATATCCACACTGCAAACATCAGGGCATGCACCTAGGTGGTCAGGGGGGAATGGGAGTGAGGGAAGCCCAGCCCAGTGAAGGATTTAAGGATGGGAGGAGGGAACCTGCAGCCAGGTTCGACTGTCTCTGGAGGTTACCCCCGTCCACCCCAAAGAAAACCACCAAAAGGGGAGAGGGGGGCACTGTACTTACCCTTCCATGGTGCGGGTAACACTCCAGACAGAACTCCTTGCCACGAAGTAGGAGAGCTGTCAGCCCAGGGACTGCTGCAACTCAGACCCATGCCCGGTCGTATGAGACCCTGGGAGACGTTTAACTCGCAGGCCAGCCTCTGTCTGTGAGGCTATGTCGCGGCCAATCTAGTGCGTAGCTGCGGTCTGCACACGCTCACTGGATGGACTACTGGATCTAGATTATCCAGCTCGTCGCCCAGCCCGGCAGTTGACTGTAGATCTCCCGAGAGAAAAATTGGATTTTTGTAAGATCTTACTGTAAAATCCTTTTCTCTTAGCTCATTGACAGACGTAGTCCTCTTTGATTCACATCAATTGGGTTATGTTGCCTCCGCAGGAGTAGGACTAGGCAGAAAGAAAAAAAGTTCTGGCTCCACCCTAGGGGCAGTCCCAGAGGGTATATCCTCCCTCTCTCTGCTACAGGGAATCAGTTCTGTTATAAAGCAGTAACAGAGAATTTAACCCAACCCAACTCAATGATAGAGGGGCGGGTACTACGTCTGTCAATGAGCTAAGAGAAAAGGATTTTACGGTAAGATCTTACAAAAATCCAATTTTCGATGTCGCTCATTGACAGACGTAGTCCTCTTTGATTCACATCAATGGACATCCAGAAGCAGTGCCACAAATGAGGGGTGGGATTGACAGAAATCAAAATCCAATCTAGAAGGCCCAACCGGTGCCAACTAAAAGTTTTAAAGGCTCATTATAAACAAAGAATGAGACTCAAAAATTCCAGCGGAAAAAAACCCTCGAGGTAGACCACTGGTCTCCTCAAATTGTGGCCTGCAAAACCTTGCGGCCAAACGAGGCATCAGACGATGCCATTACATCAACTTTATAATGTTTTGTAAAGGTATGCACCGACGACCAGGTAGCCGCCTTGCACACCTGGACCACTGACGCCTGATGGCGAAAGGCCCATGACGCACTCAGTGCCCGAGTGGAATGCGCCTTAATAGGGAACGGGGGCTCCCGACCCTTAATAGAATAAGCCTGTACCACCGTCTGTCTGATCCATTTGGAAATAGTCGCGGCAGATGCAGGCAACCCCTTTTTGGGTCCATCCGGGACCACAAAAAGTGAATCCGTCTTGCGAAACGAGTCTGTCGTTTTCAAGTATACCCTGATCGCCCGGACCACATCCAAGGAGTGTAAAGCCTGTACCACCGTCGGTCTGATCCATTTGGAAATAGTCGCGGCAGATGCAGGCAACCCCTTTTTGGGTCCATCCGGGACCACAAAAAGTGAATCCGTCTTGCGAAACGAGTCTGTCGTTTTCAAGTATACCCTGATCGCCCGGACCACATCCAAGGAGTGTAAAGCCTGTACCACCGTCTGTCTGATCCATTTGGAAATAGTCGCGGCAGATGCAGGCAACCCCTTTTTGGGTCCATCCGGGACCACAAAAAGTGAATCCGTCTTGCGAAACGAGTCTGTCGTTTTCAAGTATACCCTGATCGCCCGGACCACATCCAAGGAGTGTAAAGCAAACTCCCGAGGATGACTGGGCTTAGGACACAGGGAAGGTAATACAATTTCTTCATTCAGATGAAATTCTGAAACCACCTTTGGTAGGAAGGATGGATTCGGACGAAGAACCACCTTATCTCTATGAACCACCAGATATGGGGAACGACAAGATAATGCAGCCAGTTCTGACACCCTGCGTGCAGAAGTGATAGCCACCAAGAAGGGCACCTTCTGGGACAACGTAGGTAAAGGAATCTCCCTAATATCTTCAAAGGGAGGTTTCTGAAGAACCGACAATACTAAATTAAGATCCCAGGGTGGTAACGGCGCGCGCACTGGCGGAGCCAGATGTCGCACCCCCTGGATGAAATTCCGCACCAAGGAATGAGTAGCCAAAGGTTTCTGAGAAGATCTCACAGGAAAAAAACTGGAGAAACTACCTAAAAAAATATTTTTTCTAAAAAAAAAAAAAATCTTGCCAGGACCAGAGATCCCAGCAAGGAACTTAGGTCCTTACTCCTGACTAGACAGAAAAAAAACTGATTCCCTGTAGCAGAGAGAGGGAGGATATACCCTCTGGGACTGCCCCTAGGGTGGAGCCAGAACGTTTTTTCTTTCTGCCTAGTCCTACTCCTGCGGAGGCAACATAACCCAATTGATGTGAATCAAAGAGGACTAAGTCTGTCAATGAGCGACAGAGAAAACAAAAAAGTTGCAAGGAAGGAGAAAATTGCTAGAACCAGAGATCCCAGCCAGGAGCCTAGGTTCTTACTCCTAACAGATTAAAACTGATTACCTAGAGCAGATAGGAGGGTTATATACCAGCTGAGGCCAGCCCATGGGTGTAGCCAGGTGTTTTTGTTCTGCCTAGTCCTACTCCTGGAGGCGGCAAAATAACCCACTAGTTATGATTTATGGATCGATGTGTCCGTCAATGAAAAGAAAAATTGGGTATTTTATTAGGTTTGCGTAAAATGGCCAGCATACCATTCCGTTGTCCTGAGAGAATTCTGTAATCACACTGCTCGTTCACAGGATGCTTGAAGGCAAGTCTGAAATCTCTTAATGAGTATAAGACCAACTATAAGGGCTGAGTTATCCGCTTTTAGTGGCCAAACCATTTTATCCAATTTCACAATTGTGCTTTTTGCATCATGTCTGATATTTAGAGCTTAAAATGTAGTAGTGCCCCCCGGGTCTTCTTCGCATCAATATAGAACTTTCAGCAAACTCCAACAAATAAGCAATGAACTTCGAGCAGTGAAGAGATTTCTCCTTCCTCATTTCTTACAGTTCTTTAGAACCCTTCCAATTCCAATACTAAGTTGCAATGTCAAACTACAGCGCGCTCTTAACTTGTTTGTTTGCGAGTGCAAACGTCCCAGGCTGCACCATTCAATATAGTACATCGTGACCAACTATGGTGGAATGGGAACCCAAGAAGTCCAAACATACTACAAAGTTGCAATACTCGACCAAACGAAACACTGGTGGAACCCGACCTCATTTTCTGCTTGGAAACAAATTGAACACACGGTGATATGGATTTACACCAACTTTTATGTGCGGCATTGGCTCAACTACTACCCTCCTAGGTCCTTTATGGACACTGTCAACGCTACAATGAGAGTTTGGTAATCCACCCCACAAATATGTAAAGGCATCTCCTTTCAAACCCTGCAACTTCTACCACTCACAGCTGTGGAACTTCTAACACCCGACTTATCTTTACATTACTGGACTAAAGTGGGTATCCACACCCTAAATTACCTGAACACACCTCAGGATTTATTACCTTTCGACACCTCTCTACCCTCTTCAACATACCACGCCATGACTTTTCGGTAGCTGCACATCTGGCACACCCCATCATCACTTAAGCGGTCCTCCAAACAAACCACCAATGTCCTTTTGAAACTGTGTTGTGTCAGGTCTGTCCTTGTTATACTCACTCCTTACCACTCCTTATGCGGAGGTTAACACTGCAGCTACAGTGCATCCGGAAAGTATACAGAGCACTTGACTTTTTACACATTATGTTACAGCCTTATTCCAAAATGGATTAAATTCATTATTTTCCTCAAAATTCTAAAAACAATACCCCATAATGACAAAGTGAAAGAAGTTTGTTTTAAATCTTTGCAAAGTTTACTAAAAATTTAAAATGAAACAAACATGTGCATAAGTATTAACAGCCCTTAATACTTTGTTAAAGCACCTTTGACATCATTTACAGCCTCAAGTCTTTCTGAGTATGTTACAAGCTTGGCACACCTATTTTTGGGCAGTTTCTCCCATTCTTTTTTGCAGAACCTCTCATGCTTCATCAGGTTTGGAGTGTCAGTGCACAGCCATTTTCAGATCTCTCTAGTAGAGATCGACCGATTATCAGCAACACCGACATATTGGGGGCCGATATGCACTTTCCCCGATACATCGGAATTGGCCTTTGGATTTACCGATATTGCAGATTTTGAGACGTCATTGTGTATGTTGCGCCACGCGCCTCCGCGCACTGGACAGCTCTTAGGCCGCCTCCCTCTGCCTCCTTACAGTGTATTTTACCCGCCGCGGCCACACTGGAGTCTGCATGCGGCACAAGCGGTCGGTCGGGACAGAGTTCTTCTACGTCTAGTGAGTGAACACTGACCAACAGTCTGACACGTTCTGTATCCGTGCTGTGATAACAGTGACCAACACTGACATGTTCTGTATCCGTCTGTTCTGTAACACAGCTGCCGCGGCCACCCACCCACAGCTGCCCGGTGCCAGCTAGCAACCCAGTCCCACACAGTCCACTGTGTATGTGTACCAGCCAGCCACAGGCCCTGCCTGAGTCCTGACTGTACCAGCTAGCCAACCACAGGCCCTGGGCCTGTACGTGCCAGCCAGCAAAGGTTGCTGACAGCCAGCCAGCAAAGGTTGCTGACAGCCAGCCAGCAAAGGTTGCTGACAGCCAGCCAGCAAAGGTTGCTGACAGCCAGCCACCACAAGGGTGCCAGCCAGCCACCACAAGGGTGCCAGCCAGCCACCACGTGTAAGCCTATATTAGTGGCTGACTTTCTTGTTTCAATGGAGATGGATGGTGATAGAAAAATCAAAAGTGTGGTCTGGGACTATTTCTCTTCATCTCCAGGAAAATCAGCACCATGTGAGCATGGGATCAATAACTGCAAAAACCAAAAATACATCAAACGTTGGGCCCATCTAAGAGTTCTTCATCTTGAATTGTATAATGCAGCACAGAAAAAACAAAATGAATCACAAGGTGAACCATCCCTATCACAGGCAACAAGAACAGATATGTTTCAGAAAAAAACAGGTGGCTAAAAATCTGCTAGACAGAGTAATCACAGAGATGATGGTGACTGATAACCAGCCATTTACAATAGTGTGACTCTGGATTTAAGTGGTTGATGTCCATAGTTGAGCCAATGTACACACTGAAGAGTCACAAGTTTTATCAAACTGAAATGCTGCAAAAATTCCCCAAAAGGTCGTTGACAAAGTTAAGACTATGCTGCAACCAGAGAATGCTGGCAACTAACTCTCATTCACGACGGACTGCTGGTCAGGACAAACAGAATCACTAATGAGTCTTACATGCCACTTCATTGACAGCGGATGGACAAGGCATGCAAGGATCCCACAATGGGGAGTACATTAAATAAAAGATTCTAGGCATGCTAGAAGAATGGGGAATGAGCAAAGACCAAGTGATGCCTGTGCTGTGAGACAGTGGAGCGAACATGGTTAAAGGTATGAGACTTGCTGAAGTGTCAGACATTAGTTGCATGGCACACACCATCTAATTGGTGGTAAATGGTCTGTCAAACCAGAACACTTTGGTGGACATCATTACCATGCTGAAGAAGTGCGCAGGCCATTTCCACCATTCTGTTCATGGCAAGCAGCGACCGAGGTACATTCAGGAAGACCTTGGCCTACCGAAAAACAACCTGATACAGGCTGTTCCAACACGATGGAACTCAATGCTACACATGTTACAGAGGCTGCTGGAGCACAAGCGAGCTCTCACTATATATTCTGGTAAATATGGACTTGGGACATTCTGGTCCTACTGCAGATCAGTGGGACATAGTAGCCAGCATTTAAAAATTTAAAATTATTTCAGTGAGTGCCCTACTGCAGCGGTAATACAGTCCAATCCACTGTGTAGCTGTTGCCTTGCTTTTCTTCTACCAGTATTGCACTGACTGCAGTAGTTGCAGTGAGTGCCATATCGCAGACAGAGGTAGTCCTCCTGAATCAGAGTCCAGTCCAATCCACTGTGACATGTGTAGCTGTTGCCTTGCTTTTTCTCTAGCAGTATTGCACTGATTGCAGTAGTTGCAGTGAGTGCCATACTGCAGACAGAAGTAGTCCTTCACTGACTCCAGTCCAATCCACTGTGACATGTAGCTGTTGCCTTGCTCTTTTTATAGCAGTTGTGCAGGTGTGTGTATTTAATGTGTAGCGGTTGTTGCCTAGCTTTTTTCTAAAATGAAAAAATCAATAAAATCGGCACTCAATCCCAATAAAACTGATAAAAGGCACGCTTAGCTATACACATAAATAGACTGTGTTAATAGGTGACATCAAATGAATAAATATATAGTGATGTGGTAAAGTGCACAAGTGTAAAAAGTGCATAGAAAATGCATAAATATGTGTAAAGATAAGCCACAATAAATAGCAGCAAAGAAACAATCCAATGATAACGAAAAAAGTCACTGTAAAGGAAGAAGTGACAGTGAGCAAAGTGATGGTAAACTGATCAGATCCACACAGTGGTCTGATCAAAATAAAGTGATGGTATTAACACAGTATGGAAACAGATATAACTGTGTATTAAATGAACTGTGACTGGAGATAATCAAACGAAAAAATATTGTAACAAAAATTACCCCAAATAGACAAAGTTAGGGTAAAAAACATATAAAGAAAAATTATATGATTTTTATGTAGACAAATGTTCATAAGCAATTCATAGGTTCATAGAGAATCAAAAAAGTGCTGATGTGCAAAAATTGATGTGCAGGAAACTGTGAACATTCACTAAGTGCAGGAAACTGCTTTCGATACGGTGGTGAGCAGATATCCTTAAATGAGTGAAATGGCCGCTCACCTCCAAGACACTCTTTAAGTACCAATAGGTAGCAGAGTCTCCAATATGAAAGTGAATGGTCCAGGGGTGGCCCCTTTAAGGCAGACTCTTATGGTCCTTTTAGGTAGCCAACATCAGGGGAGAAAATATCCTAGGTAGGTTTTGAGGCTCAAACCACAGATAAAGGGAAGGACTTCATAGTGTAGTAAGTTTAAAATGACAATTTGTAAAAAACATAGTGATCAACTCAAATTTCTGTTCATGGTAAGTAGCGTGGCAAACGGTATGGCAGTGCGATGCAGAGACATCCGGTCTCGGCCGCGGACCGGAAATGACGCCAGACGGCTTCTCCCGTTGCGTGTCTTGCAGTTGAGCGGCCATTTCAATAATTTAAGGATATATGCTCACCACCGTATCAAAAGCAGTTTCCCGCACTTAGTGAATGTTCAGTTTCCCGCACATTCGGCAATTTTTGCACATGAGCGCTTTTTTTTACTTTTTGATTCTCTATGAACTTATGAATTGCTTATGAACATTTGTCTACATATAAAATCATATAATTTTTCTTTATATGTTTTATACCCTCTTTGTCTATCTGGGGTATTTTTTGTTACAATATTGTTTCATTTGATTATCTCCAGTCACAGTTCATTTAATACACAGTTAGATCTGCTTCCATACTGTGTTAATACCATCACTTTATTTTGATCAGACCACTGTGTGGATCTGATCAGTTTACCATCACTTTGCTCACTGTCACTTCTTCCTTTACAGTGACTTTCTTCGTTATCATTGGATTGTTTCTTTGCTGCTATTTATTGTGGTTTATCTTTACACATACAGTAAAGCCCCCTCCATTGCGGGGGTTACGTTCCGGACCCAGCCACGAAAAGTGAAATTCAGCGAAATAGAAAAACCCTATTAAAATGCATTGTAGGCATGTTTATTTTACTGGCACTGTACGTGTAGAAGCATTTTAAGGTCTTTAAACACAATTTTAAAACAATAGAAACTCATTTAAACACATATAAGATACTAAGAGAAATAGCAAGAGCTATGGAAAACACAAAAATATTTCATTTTTAATGATTTATATAGTAAAATAACATTACAAAAAAAAAAACGCGAATTACCGGGACCGCAAAAACTGAACCGCGATGGAGCGGGGGATTACTGTATTTATGCATTTTCTATGCACTTTTTGCACTTTACCACATCACTATATATTTATTCATTTGATGTCATCCTATAAACACGGTCTATTTATGTGTATAGCCAAGCGCGCCTTTTATCAGTTTTATGGGATTGATTGAGCGCCGATTTTATTGATTTTTTTCATTTACTTTTATGTATGTGGTGACACTACACAGAATTGGCTGCTAATCCTTGTTCCCCATCTATACCCTATATCAGCCCTCAAAAATTCCACTCGCCTACTCGCATTTTGCGAGTGGAATTTTGAGGATGGCGAGCTGTGCCTGCCGCCGCCATTAACAGCAGCTTGCGATTACTTTAGAAAAGGATGGGCTCTGGGAGCAGAGCACTGTGCCCTGAGCCCACCCATTGTGTGACAATAGCGAATGAGTATTCGCTATTGTCACAGGGATCCTCCTCCTGATCCTCCTACTGGCCAATCAGGAGGCAGGTGCCTCCTACTGGCCAATCAGGAGGCAGGTGTTTCCCGATTGGCCAAAAGGCGAACGATTGTAACGGATGATTGCTCTGTGGGCACTCTGCAATGTAAGGGGACATGCTGTGGGCACTCTGCAATGTAAGGGGACATGCTGTGGGCACTCTGCAATGTAAGGGGACATGCTGTGGGCACTCTGCAATGTAAGGGGACATGCTGTGGGCACTCTGCAATGTAAGGGGACATGCTAAAGCATTTAACAGTGTAATTTTTTTAGATATTTTACGAGGGCGTGTTTATGCAATAGGCGAAATATCAGTATCGGCAACGAAAAAAATAGATTAGTCGATCAATACTCTCTAGAGATGTTCAATTGGGTTCAAGCCTGGGCTTTGGCTAGGCTACTCAAGGACATTCACAGAGTTGTCTGTAGCACTCCTTTGTCATCTTGGCTGTGTGCCTAGGGTCATTGTCCTGTTGGAGGATAAACCTTTGTCCCAATCTGTAGTGTCTAGAGATGGCTTTCATCAAGGACGTCTCTGTACATTGCTGCATTCATCTTTCCCTCTATCCCGACTAGTCTCCCAGCTCCTACCGCAAAAATACATTCCCACAGCATAAAGTTGCCACCACCATGCTTCACTGTAGGGATGGTATTGGCCAGGTGATGAGCGGTGCCTGGTTCTCTCCAGACGTTCTTGGCATTCAGGCCGAAGAGTTCAATCTTTGTTCAGCAGACCCGAGAATTTGGAAGAACAAACAACGGATTAGGCCGTAACACTTCCTTATTCCTTTGTATTACCAGATAAGGAGAGCGGCAAGATAACGCCGCTAGTGGGACAGGTGGGGGGAAGAGGGGCGAGTGAGTGGGACAGAGGGGAGGGGCGAGTGAGTGGGACAGAGGGGAGGGGCGAGTGAGTGGGACAGAGGGGAGGGGCGAGTGAGTGGGACAGAGGGGAGGGGCGAGTGACGCGAGTGGGACAGGGGGAGGGGCGAGGGGCGCGAGTGGGACAGGGGGAGGGGGCGAGGGGCGCGAGTGGGACAGGGGGAGGGGGCGAGGGGCGCGAGTGGGACAGGGGGAGGGGCGCGGGGCACGAGTGGGACAGGGGGAGGGGCGCGGGGCACGAGTGGGACAGGGGGAGGGGCGCGAGTGGGACAGGGGGAGGGGCGCGAGTGGGACAGGGGGAGGGGCGCGAGTGGGTGGGACGGAGGGAGGGGCGCGAGTGGGTGGGACGGAGGGAGGGGCGAGTGGGTGGGACGGAGGGAGGGGCGAGTGGGTGGGACGGAGGGAGGGGCGAGTGGGTGGGACGGAGGGAGGGGCGAGTGGGTGGGACGGAGGGAGGGGCGAGTGGGTGGGACGGAGGGAGGGGCGAGTGGGTGGGACGGAGGGAGGGGCGAGTGAGTGGGACGGAGGGAGGGGCGAGTGAGTGGGACGGAGGGAGGGGCGAGTGAGTGGGACAGGTGGGAGGGGCGAGTGAGTGGGACAGGTGGGTGGGGGGCGGGTGAGTGGGACAGGTGGGTGGGGGGCGGGGGAGTGGGACAGGTGGGTGGGGGGGGCGGGGGAGTGGGACAGGTGGGTGGGGGGGGCGGGGGAGTGGGACACGTGGGTGGGCGGGCGGGGGAGTGGGACAGGTGGGTGGGCGGGGGAGTGGGACAGGTGGGGGGAGAGGGGAGTGCATGACAGGACAGAGGGGAACCCGGGGTTGTGAGGGTCCGACCATCCTAGGGAGGGGCCCGCGTCCACCCCAAAATGAGCAAGGGGGAAAGAGGGGGGGGGGACATTGATTGACCATACCAGGAACAGGCAGGCACTATCTCCTGACAGAGCCCCTCTCTGCCGAGTGGGGGGGCTGTCAGTCAATAGGAACGCTGGGACTTCCGGCCTAGACCCGGTTGTATGCGACCTGGCAAGACGTTTAACTTGTGGGGCCAGTCCCCATCCAGTGGGACTATGAAGTGGCCGACCTAGCGCGGAGTTGGCTGGCTGGGGTGACCACTGGATCTATATATCCAGCCCGTCGCCCAGATCCAGCTTAGTTGCTTGTAGATCTCTCACAGGAAAAAAATCTGGAGAAAATGCTAACTAGAAAAATCTAGGGAAAAAAAAAAACGGAATTTTTGTAAAATCTTACCTGTAAAATTCCTTTCTCTGAGTCCTCCGACAGTCGCCGCCTCTTCATATTCGTCACATATGGGGTATTAGACTTTGCTCCGAAGGAGTAGCTAGGCAACAGAATATGTTCACATTAAAGCTTTTAACATATCCCACCCTCAAGGGGTGGTCCCCTCAGTCAATACCCTCCTACTTCCTGCAACCATATCTCAGTTTCAGTGGAATAGCAGTACAGTATACAACCAAACCCCAAAAGAGGGGCGGGGGCGGCAACTGTCGGAGGACTCAGAGAAAGGAATTTTACAGGTAAGATTTTACAAAAATTCCGTTTTCTCTTACGTCCTCCGACAGTCGCCGCCTCTTCATATTCGTCACATATGGGGACGTCCCAAAGCAGTGCAAACATGAGGGGTGGGAAACGCATCCGCGCCGAAAGGCAACGCAGTCTCCGCATCAAAGAAAGGAACCTTACCAAAGGAACCCAGCTGGGCAACAGGAAAAAACAGGTGCTCAACAGGAGCAACAACCCAGGAAAAGACAAATAACCAGGGGATAAAAAACTTATCCCAACAGCCAGTGGTCCCCAACAAGGGACCCTAGGGAATCGCCGCACTAAGAACCTTGCAGCCAAAGGAAGCATCCGCCGATGCCTGAACATCTACTTTGTAGAATTTTGTGAAAGTGTGCACGGTCGACCAGGTCGCCGCCTTACACACCTGGGCTACAGAAGCCCCATGACGACAGGCCCAAGACGTACTCAGATCTAGTAGAGTGCGCCTTCACAGGCACAGGGGGAACCTTCCCCTGCAAAGCATAGGCCTGTTCAATGGTCTGCCTGATCCATTTGGCGATGGTAGAGGCCGATGCCGCCATGCCCTTCCGAGGACCCTCTGGAAGAACAAACAAGGAATCAGTCTTCCGAAAAGACTCAGTCGATTTAAGGTAAACCCTTATCGCCCGAACAACATCCAAAGAATGTAATCTCACCTCCTTTGGATGTTTAGGCTTCGCGCACAGCGAAGGCAAGACAATATCCTAATTAAGATGGAATTCCGAAACTCGCTTCAGAAGAAAAGAAGGATTAGGTCGCAAGACCACCTTATCCAAATGAACAACCAGATACGGAGACTTGCAGGACAAAGCCGCCAGCTCCGACACTCTGCGAGCCGAAGTGATCGCAACCAAAAAGGCGACCTTTTTGGACAACATAGACAACGAGATCTCCCTGATCTGTTCAAAAGGAGCACGTTGTAATACAGCTAGAACGAGATTCAAGTCCCAAGGGGGCAGAGGATCCCTCCTAGGAGGAACCAGATGCCGCACTCCCTGAACAAAAAAGTGCCAACCAAGGAGTTGGAAGCCACGGGACGTTGAAACAGAACGGCCAGCGCAGACACCTGACCCTTTATCGTAGCCAGCGCCAAACGCTGATCGACACCCGTTTGAAGGAAGGACAGCACTCGGGAAACCGAGTACGTGCGGGGTGAAAACCCCCTGGACTCACACCAGGCAAAATAGGCCTTCCAAGTACGGTAATAAACCTTCCCCTGATTAGTACATCAGCTTGTACTAATGCCACAGGGCCACTAACGCGTCCGACGCGTCTGCCCGAGGGTCGCGCGTCCTTGCCACGAACCTGCTCACCTTGTTGTTGAGATGAGACGTGAACAGGTCCACATCTGGAAGACCCCACTTCGCGCACAACATCTGGAAGACAGCCGGGTGGAGAGACCATTCCCCCTGATCCAGGGTCTGGCGACTCAGATAGTCCGCCTGCCAGTTCTCCACCCCTGGAATGTGAACCGCCGTTATCGCCGGGACATGAGTCTCGGCCCAAGACAGAATGTCGGCCACTTCTCGAGCCGCTCGGGCACTCCTGGTGCCCCCTTGGTGGTTGATGTAGGCCACCGCCGTGGCATTGTCCGTCTGCACCCGAACCGGGCAGCCCCGCAGCCGGTCCGTCCAGCGATGAAGACAGAGATTTATCGCACGCAATTCCAGAATGTTGATCGGAAGGGAGGACTCCCCCTCCGACCAAGTCCCCTGGGCGGACAGAACGCCCAGAACACCACCCCAGCCCGACAGGCTGGCATCCGTAGTGATTACCGTCCACGAGATAGGACGAAACGACTTGCCCCCGGACACCATCGGGGACTGGAGCCACCACAGAAGGTCTCTTCTGGTGCGATGACTCAAGATTTGAAGATCCAGAGATTGAGGTCGCCCGTCCCACATGGACAGGATCTCCGCTTGGAGACCCCGCGTGTGAAACTGGGCGAAGGGAATCGCCTCGAAGGCCGAGACCATCAATCCCAGACATCTCATGCTCGTCCGCAGAGACGAGTGCGGAACGTCCCTGAGGGACCCGACTTCCTCCTGAAGAGTTCTGAGTTTGTCTTCCGGCAGGAAGACCTTCGCCTGCACCGAGTCCAGAATCATTCCCAGGTAGGGAAGACGAACCGACGGACTCAGTGTCGACTTTGGAAAATTTATCGTCCAACCAAACTCCTGCAGAGTTTGCATCGTGACAGACAGGTCCTTCTCCAGACCCTGGCTGGTCGCAGACCGAACCAGAATGTCGTCCAGATACCCCAGGACAGAAATGCCCTGGGCCCTCAATAATGCCAGAACCGGTGCAAGCACCTTGGTGAAGACCCGCGGAGCCGAGGCGAGACCAAAAGGCAACGCCATGAACTGGTAGTGATCCTCCGCAATGGCGAATCGAAGGTACCTCTGGTGACCCTCGAAAATGGGGATGTGAAGATACGCATCCTTCAAATCGATGGAGGCCACGAATTCCCCCGGAACCAGGGCAGCCACCACCGACCGCAGGGATTCCATGCGGAACTTGCGAACCCGCACAGAGCGGTTCAGAGCCTTCAAGTCCAGAATTGGACGAACCTTGTCCTCCTTTCTTGGCACAGTGAACAGATTGGAATAAAACCCCCGAAATCTGTCCCGATGAGGCACCGGAACTACCACTCCCTGAGCCCTCAGGTCCCGCACCGCCAGGTGCAGGTCCCGTAAACGCTCTGGAGACAGTTGAAGATTTGAGGGAAAAAATCTGCTCTCCGGCCGAGAGAGAAACTTGATCTTGTAACCAGATCGAATGATCTCCTGAACCCATCTGTCCCGCACGCGGGCCAACCAGGGCTGAAGAAAACCGAGCAAGCGTCCCCCCACCCCAAAACTGGGTGAGGGCGCCCCTTCAGGCCGCACTGTTATGGGCTGCGGATCCGGATTGACCGGACTTCTGTTTTCCAGACCAGGGCTTCTTCTGAGAGCCTTGACCTTTGAACGGTTTGCCCTTGTAGTGCGACCGAAAGGCACGAAAGGACCCCTGAGGGGGCCGAAAATTAGCATGCTTCTTCCCAGAAGCCCCCTTAGCCTTGGGGAAATGGGGCAAGAGAGTGCTCTTACCTCCGGTGATCCCCTTAAACACATCCAAGGACTCCCCAAAAAGGCGAGACCCATCATAAGGCAGATTGGCTAAGGTCTTACGTGAAGATTGGTCCACCGACCAACATTTCAACCAAACCAGGCGGCGAGACAACACCGCCACGCTGTGCACACGTGCAGCCAACGGGACTAGGTCCAAGTCCGCATCACACAGATACATGACACCCTGGTGGATTTTATCCACCATATCCAGGGTCGCCGGCGAGGCCGAATCGGCCACTAAGACGCGCCTAAGCATCTGCGTCCAACTTGCGACCGCCTGGGCCGCCATGAGAGAGGCAAACAGAGCCTTAAGCATAGAACCCGTAACAGAATAAGTATGACGGGCAAGAGACTCCAATCTCCTATCCGTGGCATCACGGAACACAGGGGAATCCTCTGCAGGAATCGCAGTGGATTTGTTTAAAACCGCAATTGCGTGATCCACTGGGGGTGGCACACACCACCTTTCATCAGTGGAAGGCGAGAAAGGATAACGCAGCTTGAACCTACTTGGTACAGCAAAAGGTTTGCGTAGATCGCGCCACTGTTCCTTAACAGCGCGCTGAAAATCATCATTGCAGGGAAAAACCTGCGGCGTCCTGCGTTTCCTCTGCGTCCCATAAGCCGACAAGGCAGCGGGGGGACACACTTCATCCTGCAAACGCAGCGTTTGTTTTATGGAAGCAATCAATTCATCCATGATTGCAAGCTCTTCAGGCGAGCCAGGGGGAGAATTATCAACCCCTTCAACTTCAGCCTCCACCTCGGACCCCACTAGATCCAGGGAGGAGCGGGACCCCGATAAGGAGGCCCCCGCCATAACAGCCCCATCACCTTCACCCTCAGAATCAGAGGAAAGAGAAACGCTGGGTCTTTTAGCAGATTGAGCAGCCACCAGCATCTGCACCTGAGCAGCAAGGCCAGCCACAATAGTGGCTAAATCCCCCCCCTGGGGGGGGGGGGGGAAACAGCGGTCCCCTGGCTTTCCACCAAGGCGGTAGGAAATTTGCCCTCCTGAGAATCCATTGCCCCTATTACAAATGCCGGATAATAAAGGGTTAACTGCCCCTTTAACAAGCACGGCGAGCGCAGCCCACCGCACCACACACAAGCACAATGAGACCCCCACAGGGACAATAAAACTGACACAGGCAATGGATAAGAAGGATATAACCTGAGGAGACCCTCGCCGCTGCTGCTGCCTCGATCGGTGTTCCTGGAGAAGAGGAAGTGATGCGGCCAGGGCGCTCTATGAAAGCCTATGGGAGGCTACAAGAAAATGGCCGCCATGCATGTAGAACATGCGGCCGGAGCGAGTGTAGGCAAAATGGCGCCGTTTGGCGCCGAAACCGCCGCTCCACAGTACAGTAATGCACACATGTCATCCATGTATAAAAAAACATGTTAGGTCGCCGCAGCGATCGCTGTATAGTGCCCAAACATGCCACAAAACATGCCCCACAGCACACAGCTTCTCACACTGACAAGGCTGACACACAGTGTCACACAGCTCCCCCCCCCCTTGCAGCCCACAGCATGCAGCCGAGTGATAGGGAGACAAACAGTGTGAACAGAGGCAGGTTACACAGTCCCAGACTGACACTCCCCCAGACAGACAGGTCCCCACATAGATACACTTACCTCACAATGGCGTGGGGGACCCGCACAGGCGAACAAGCCGCTGCACATGAGGCAGGGAGAGTCGCATACAAGACGCACAGAATGGGGGTTAAGAAACCGCACAGCGTCCAGTGAGGTAGCCACCTCACCAATCATCCCTGCACCGAACAGGGATGGGTCGTTCACTGTGCCAGGAGCGTTACCTGGCTGAACGCTCGATGGCAGGCTGGGAAGCCACTGACCCACGACCTGCGACCAGGGGGATCAGCCCGAGACCCAGCCCGCATGATCCTCTTCATCCGAAGAACTAACGCTGACAAAAAGAACAGCTAAGTAAAGGTAGAGAGAAAACTCAAACAAAAAATCAAAAAAGAAGAAAGAGTCTGGGGCACAAAGCCCCAGCACAGAGAGAGCCAGCCACTCCTGACAAGCTAGACATTGAAACTGAGATATGGTTGCAGGAAGTAGGAGGGTATTGACTGAGGGGACCACCCCTTGAGGGTGGGATATGTTAAAAGCTTTAATGTTATCATATTCTGTTGCCTAGCTACTCCTTCGGAGCAAAGTCTAATACCCCATATGTGACGAATATGAAGAGGCGGCGACTGTCGGAGGACGTAAGAGAAAAAAACTTTTGCCAGGACCAGAGATCCCAGCAAGGAACTAGGTCCTGACTAGGCAGATTAAAACTGACATCCTATGGCAGGGGGAGAGGGTATACACCCTGGGACTGCCCATGGGCGTAGCCAGAAATTTTCTGCTTAGTGTCCTACTCCTGTAGGGGGCAGTATAACCCTACTGATATAAAGATCAGAGACTGCGTCCGTCAATGAACGATAGAGAAAAGTTCAGCACTGTGAAAACTTTCCGGATGCACTGTAAGCAACACAGGGAGCAAACTATACTTTTCCACAGCAGAGGAAGTATGGTACCAAACTCACGACAATACCCGTATCCACTCTGGGAATGATTCCCATTGAGAAAACGGTTATGAAACTCTACCACCGCTGGTACTAAACTCCCACTAAACTGGCAGTAATTTACCCCTCAGCCTGTCCGAAATGTTGGAGGAACTGCGACTCAGATGGATCCTTGGTCCACATATGGTCGGCTTGCCCTACCCTCCGACCATTCTAGAAGATGTACACTGCCTGATCTACTCAGTCGCAAGCGTTAATACTCACTTGACACCGCAAATGGCTCTGCTGGGGATAGGGTTAACCAAATTGCCAACCATAGTACAGCCATAGTTACCCACATCCTTATAGGTGCATGACTTTCAATTGCTCATAACTGGAAATGCCCTACTCAACCTACCATCCAAATAAATTCCCCTGCTCAACGAACAATGCTTAAATGGAATATATGTTCCCCCAAAAGCACATCTACAGACATCCAGATTCTGCAGTCAGTGGGAACCATGGCCTAAAGATGTAAGTAGCAACCCTCTCCCTTAAGTAGGCTTAATTATGGCTGTAACCATGACCCTCTATATCTGGATAAATTTTAGTTTCCATTTTTTATCCTTCTTTACACCCATTTCGGCTGGCCCTGCCCACAGCTGAGCCAAAAAGTTGCATTGCCTTAGTAGGAGTTTAGATAAACTATAAAAAGCAAGTCCTATGTGTATCTCCCTACCTTTAAGGTGTGTCCCCGGGTGTGGCCTCCTGACACTGCATAGGTGTCACTTCTATTCTCCTGACTCACATTGCCTATACATAAATTACAAACCATGCAGGGTCTCACAATGTACTCTACTCTTTCCTACTGCCCCTAGGTGATGTCACGATGGCCAATTCTTAGGACGGCACTTCACGTTAACCGTGCCCATTATCGCTAACAATTTTTTGTATATCCCTATGCTGGACTGTTTCAACTACATATTTACTATATATTGCACAAGGTCATAAATGTGACATTTATACTACTTGTGTTATATTGTTCTCATACCCTCCTTTTGTGGCATGTTGCTGTATTTCTGGGAAACCCAATAAAATCTTTTGGAAAAAAAAAAAAAAAAAAAAACACAACACTTAGAAGTGTTATGTCACTCGTATTTAATCTGCCCTTACACTGACAAATCAGCATAACGATGAATAAACTGGCATGCTAATCTTTGTGTAAGGACCCATTAGACACATGGGAGGGAAAAATTGCATTTCTATAGCAAGAGACACAGGAATAGCCACTATTTACTTTGGGTGACCAGGTGACAGAGCCCATACAACATGCTGAAAGAAAGGACACACTATCGGCACCAAATTTAAGAGATCTGTCACCTGCCCATTCAGGGAAGCCCCTCTCAATAAGCTCCTGTGTTTTTACCCGGGAGGATGACTTCACTGCTCCGCTACAGTGTGATCTTGTTTGGCTGCTTGAGCTCTAGCCCCGTAAAGCTTGCTATTGGTTGGACTTTATCCATTCAACAGGGAACTGTGCTGGGCTCAAAAACAGGGTATTGTCTTTAAAGCCTCTCAAAATCAAGCATTGCGGCCATGGCATGTGCTTACCCTTGATCGGTGCAGCTTAAGGTGAGAAACTGCAGATCGAGAGCCTATATTTACTTCTCTCCCGTCACTTACTGCTTTCACTGGCTTTGCTGAAGCCTTTGGCTCCTGCTGCTGTCAAAGCCAGTGATGGAGGGGGGTAGGGCTAAGTCCCGCTGTCTGTGTCATAAGACACTGACAGCGAGGCTCGGGAATAAGCCTGCACGTGTGCCACATAGAAAGTAGCTTTCTATGGAGACACTTAGGAAGAGCCAGGGGCAGTGGTGGGGGGCCTGAAAGGTGATGGTTCGGGGCCACTCCGTGCAATTCCTTTGCACAGAACCGGTAACTGTACACCTGCTTTTTTTAAATAAAAAATTCCAATCACTTTAAGACTGGCCAAGAAAAGCAGAATATCTAATACAATTAGGCAAGCTTTTGACAACAAATATGAAACTTAGGGACACCTTCTTACCTTGGAGTCATAAGCAGATTGTTGTATGACTTCAGGTGCCATCCAGAAAGGAGTGCCTACAAAAGTGTTCCTTTTGATCTGAGTATCAGTCAGCTGTCCAGCAACACCAAAGTCAGCAAGTTTGACATCCCCTTGCTCAGACAGTAGGACATTGGCAGCTGGAAGACACAAACATAAATGAAGCCATAATTTACCACAACTATAGTTAGGGGGTAGGTGGTTAATAAAATTTTACTTGTGCAAACCTTTGATGTCCCTGTGAATTTTATTTTCAGAGTGAAGATAATCCAGACCTTTTAATATTTCTCTCAACATGGTTGCAATCTGGAGTTCATCAAAAGGACCAACACGTAGCTGAAAGAGAAAAGAAGTAAAAAAAAAAAAAAAAGTAAATATATACTTTACAACTTACAGGTGCACAGAACAGAAATGCAGCCAAAAAAACACTTTGAACCAAAGAACCCTCCAAAGCTTATCACAGCTACCCCACTAAGGCTAGCCACAGACTTGGGATACTAATACTTTTAATAAAATTGATTTGCATAAATGTGTGCAGTCATTTTGGCTGAACATGCATGTATACACACCTGGGTTGCTGAAAAAAAAAAAAAAAAATAGCCTCTCCATATGGCAATCCTTCTCTTAAACCGGCCATACAGAGATTAAAATTTGGCCAGTTTAGCAGGGACTGGCCAAATTTCAATCCATGTATTGGCAGGCTGGTTTTAAATAACATTTAGCGCCATAGACTACAGCCAGCAACACTGATCATTGTATTCTGACAGGGAAGGCTCCCCACTGCCTGACTACAATACCACAATGGGAAGGATTCCCTCATCCACTTTGTGATCCTGCTATATAGGATCACATGTCTCTATGGTCATCTCACAAGCCACGCCCCCCCACAGTTAGAATCACCCCCCTAGGGTCACATTTAACCCCTGGATCACCAACACTGCTAACCCCTTACATGCCAATGGCATTACAGTAAAAGTGCATATTTTTTGCACTGATTACTGTAGCAATGTCACTTGTACCCCCCAAAGTGTCAAAAATGTCAGTTAGGGGTCCGATCTGTCCGTCGCAATGTCGCAGTCCCGCTAAAAATCTCAGATCGCTGCCATTACTAGTAAAAAAAAAAAAAAAAAACCCAATAAAAAAATGACAAATCTTTCCCGTAGTTAGGACGCAATAACTTTTGCGCAAGCCAATCAAAATACGCTTATTGCGATTTTTTTTTTACCAAGAATATGTAGCAGAAAACAAATTGGCCTAAAAAATGTAAAAAAAAAGAAAATTTGATTTTTACATTTTTTTTTTGGGGGGGGGGGGGGGGAGAATGTTATATAGCAGAATGTGAATTTTTCAAAATTGTCGCTTTTTTTGTTCATAGCGCAAAAAAACAAGCAAAAAAAAAAGCTCTATTAGTGGGGGGGGGGAGAGGACGCCAATTTTATTTGGGTACAGCATTGCAGGACCGCGCAATTGTCCATTAAAGTAGTGCAGTGCCGAAACGTAAAATAGGGCCTGGTCATTAAGCAGGAAAATCTTTCGGTCTTACAGTCGTTACCAAGGAAAGGAGGAACTTGATCCCTAATTGAATAGGCCTGAATCACTGTCTGATCCATCTGAAAATGGTCACAACATAAACGGCCAACTCTTTTTGAGGTCCAATTGAGTACAAATAGTGAGTCTGACTTCCTAAGAGACTCCGTAGCTGCCAGGTACACCTTGATTGCCTGAAGCACAGCCAGGGAATGCAGAGCAATTTCCTTAGGATGTTTAGGCCTGTGACATAGTGAAGGCAACACAATGTCTTAGTTCAAATGGAAATCAAGAAACGACCTTTGAAAGTAACAAAGGACAGGGAAGACGAACCACCTTAGCTCTGTAAACCAAGGTGAATGACAAGACAATGCCACCAGCTCCGACACCCTGCATGCAGAAGTAATAGCCACCAAAAAGGCCACCTGGGACAACATAAGCAGGGGAACCTCCCAATATTTTCAAAGGGAGATTCCTGGATTACTGACAACACCAATTTGGGGACCCACGGAGGTAATGGAGACCGCACTGGAAGAACCAAGTGTCGAGCTCCCTGGATAAAGGTACGCACCAAGGAAAGTGTGGCCAATGGATGTTGCAAGAAAACCGCCAAGGCCGAAAACCTGGTCCTTGATGGAACTCAAGGCCAGGCGCTGCTCAACCCTGTTGGAGGAAAGCCAAGATCCGAGACATTGAAAAGGAGCGAGCGAGAACCCAAAAAGACTCGCACCACGCAACGTTATGTCTTCCAAATACGATGGTAGATCTTCCTAGAGGTTAATTTTCTAACCTGTAACAGCGTAGGAATCACTGATTCAGACAAACCTCTATCCTTCAGCACCTGTCTTTCAACAGGCAACGTGTTAAAAACCAGTGATTAAAGCAGGATGGAAGATTGGTCATTGAGATAGCAGATCTTTCCTAAGAGAAGTCTCCAAGGAGCATCGGCGTACCAAGACCAGCGAGGCCGGTCTGGAGCCACCACAAAGACTGAAATACCTTGCTGCCTTGATCCTGCACAGGAGTCTTGGCAGAAATTTGAGAGGGAGAAAGACATAATACTGACACCAAGGAGCCACTAATGCTTCTGCGGCATCGGTCAGAGGATTCCGAGACCATGCCACAAACCTCTGTACCTTCCATGGAATTTATATAGCAGAGGGGGCTGGAACGATCGTTCTGCCCACATTAGAACGCCGGATATTTCCAGATTCACCAGGACACTATTTGTGCCCCCATGGTGATGGACATAGGCCGTGGCATTGTTCGATTGAATTCGTACCGGACACCCCTGAAGAAGAAGAATTGTCCAATGATCCAAACAGTCTGATCACTCATAGTTCCAGTACATTGATCGGCATTGCCCCCTGAGCACAAGCTGTGCCGAGGACACCTCCCCACGCTGAAAGGCTGGCATCTGTGGTGACAACTGCCCAGTACAGGGGAGAATGATTTCCCTGTCGAAGTGCCAGAGAGACTGGATTCTTGTCCCATTTCACCAGAAATTCTTTTGCTGAGATCTCGTGTGGAACTGTACAAACAGAACCGCCACGAAGGTAGACCCCATCAGGCCTGGAGGGATGATCGTCTGCTGGACAACAGAAGCTAAATTGCCTCTTGCAATTTCTGGAGTTTTTCTAGAGGAAGAAACACTCTGGCTGAGGCCACATCCACCCAGATAGTCCAGTTTTGTGGACAGAACCAGAGCAGACTTCTAAAAAAGGTGCAGAATCCAACCGAACACATTCAGAGATCGCAGTGTAATCTCCAAGGTGTCCATCAGAGCCTCTGCTCACAGAAGATCATCTCCAGTAGCGCGATCCCCTGCTGACGCAACAATGCTAGCACCGGGGTCAACACTTTAAGACCCGAGGAGCAGAGGCGAGACCAAAGGTAAACGCCACAAACTTCTTGCCCACAGCAAAGCGGAGGAAGCGATAGTGACCGGCACATATTGGAATGTGAAGGTAGGTGCCCTTGAAGTCGATAAAAAACGAGAAAATCACCCAGATGCAAGGACGCCACTACCGTGCAAATGGACTATTTGGAACTTCTTTACCCGCACAAAGCAGTTTAGCGACTTAACCCTCCTCTTATGTTAGGGTCAGAACCAACCCGTTTTCAGGTTTTGAATGTCTAAGCATCACATAAATTTGGTTTATTGCATCAAGATTTTTTTACTTTGTCAGGAACCTCTATTTAAACCATGTAATAGAAAAAGAATCCTTTTCACTAAATTATAAAATACTGTAGTGAAAATTAAGACGTTTATGGTGTTAGGCTCAATTCTGACCCAGTTATAATATAGGATTTAAGGACACTAATAAGTGCCAAAACTGAAATCAAACTCTCTCTGCTTAGTAACATTGACAGCCAATCACCTCTCAACCCTGTGAGCTGTAGTTAGGGAGGAGCCCATCTCTTTGCCTGCTTGTCTGCTTCTCTAAATAAAGTGAAGAAACACAGGACCAATACATTTCAGAGTTGCTGACTTTATTTTACCATTTTTTAAATTTGAAAATGAGAGGTATGCTATCAAAAGAAAGGACTAAGGGGTCACACCAAAAATATTAAAACCAATCTTTTCAAGGATAAAGAAGCCTAACAAGGTAACCAAGAGGTAAGAAACAAATTGGATGATAAATAATTGTTCAGAGGGTATTTTATGGCTGATTTAATACACGGGTCAAAACCGACCCGTTATCATGGATAGTAACAGAAAGCTAACATAAGAGGAGGGTTAAGGTCCAAAATTGGATGTACCTGCCTTCCGTCCAGGGAATTGTAAACAGGTATGAGAAAAAACACTGAAAACATTCCAAACCCGGAACTGGGACAATCACCCCATGAAGTAACAAGGCTTGCACTGCCCCTGTGAGCGATCCAGGGACAACTGCAGGTTCGAAGGAAAGAATCTTACCTGAGGAAAAAGACCGAAAGACTTTGTGGACCCACCTGACCCATACCAGAGAGGTCCACAGATCCAGAAATCAGCGAAGACGTCCCCTCACCCCAGATACGGGTGAGGGTGCCCCCCTTATGGAGAGGAAAGCCCTGCCCGCATGTCCTCTTGGAACCTCCGGGGGAGGCTCTGAAGGACTTTTATCATTTGAGGGATGAAAGGCCTCTTATGAGAAGAGAAGAATGGCCCAGGTTTACGACGGAGCTCCTTGCCCTCGGTAGCCTGCAGAAGAGACCCTTAAAGATGTCATCCAAGGAAGCTCCGAACAAGCGATCCCCCACAAAGATCAGATAAGGCCTTCTTAGAAGTCTAAAGATAAAACGGTACACCTGAGCCATCACTGTATGATGATACGTGTAATTAACTGCTGTAGGCACCGATTAGCCAATCTGTAGCCAAAAGTGAAATATTATAGAAGAGTGGTGCTGCGCAGTCACCACTGTTCTTGTGGTGCGACTTCCATTCAAATCAATAGGCTCCCATAGGGAACCATTGATTTTGAATGGAAGAAAAAAAACGTATAACGTGGCTGAACATAAGTTCATCACGTTCAGTCACGTTTAGTCACGTTCGGCCGCGTTTCTGCGTTTGAAACGCTGGGAAACACGCGTTCGAACGCAAATAATTGCGTTCTAAAAAAAGTCCCTGAACGCAACTGCCTGCAAATGACTGTAAACGACCATGTGTACATAAAAGATATGGCAGCGTGCTCACGTCACTTCCGGTTTTGGTACGAGATCGAGGCGTGGACCGCACAGCGCTCTGATCTACCTACATGCTGGTTTTTCTTTGTTTAAATGTGAGTACCTCTTTATATTATATGTAAATAAATTACCTTACGGTACCTACACTATGTCCCCTGTTTATTACTTTCTGGCATACAATCTGGAGTGAAACCGGGGGGTACCTTGGAACACATCTGCCATTAGGAACACATTGGGAACCAGTGCAGCGAAACACCTTCCAATAGGACCATCCAGGTTTCCGGTAGGACGTTCCCATCCAGGCACAAAGAGGACATCGTTGGATCGCTGGACCACTTTATACACCCGCTATATACCCCTGTGTGGGGTGGGTGTCTCTGGTAAGTGTGCCTTTCTACCAGAGAAATCACCCAGCACCTTACCACCCACCACGGGGTCACTCCTTAGAAATATCCACCAGAGTGTTGTCACCTATATCAACTTGAGAATATTCACTCGCTTGTGGTCATTTGCATGTGACATACAGATTGTTGGACTTTTCTGCAGCGCATACTGAATAACGTTTGCTGCTGGCACTTTATATTATCCCCACACCATATCATATGGTAGATTGGGGTTTTCCAAACACTATAGCACTTTTTAAAGCACTTTATAATTGCATGTAATGTAATATATTTTTCATGCTCTTCGTTGTGTATTGCATATGGTTTGATATTTATCACATATAGCACCAATATATGCACTAAGTCACTTTATAAGAGCACCTTAAAATATAGCACCTTTGATCTTTACACTATTTGATGTTAGTAATTGTATTCAATCTGGTGATCTTTAGATATTTATTATTGTGGATAAGCACTACGTCACTTTGGCTATTGATGATTTAACACTAAGATCACCCTCCACATTTAGTTTTTTATAGGCAGCGCCACCATCCCTCCTTTCTTGTACAACCATGTGTACATGGACAGATAAGATAACATGGAGCTGCGTTCAGGGGCTTCTGAAAAAAACGCCCAACTGCTCCTAAACGGCCATTTCCAGCGTCCCGTGTACATGGACCCTTAGGCAGTCTAAGCCGAACCAGCCATAGTGAAACATATGGCAGGCCAGATGTTAAAACAATTGTGCACTACCCCTGTGAATAAACCTACATCGAATAAACCCTAAATAGTATAAAAACCAATTAGGAGTGGAACTGTTGCTATCACCTAAATGTGTTCCCACATCCTAAATAAACCAAAAAATTGTGCGATAGCACTGTTCAAATTAACAAATTAAAACAGTGACTTAATAAAAAAGGTTATACAAAAAATGAGTTGCAATGCAGAGGAAACATGCTATATAAAAGTGAAATAAAAAATTAAGCAATTCCTAAAGTGCAAAATTCAAACGTGTCAGCAAATTAAAGTTAAAAAAAAAAAAACTTCTTAAAAGTGGAGTTCCGGCCTCAAATACCTTTAACTAAAAATACCCCTATAATACTAATCCATCGCCCTTTACAGAACCGCTATTCTCACACTTACAAAATGTATAGTATTGGATTTTAGTCAAAATCTTACTTTTTAAAAACACTGAGCGTGGCCATCTTAGATGTGGGCATCTGAAGCCGCAGTGTAATCTGCTGTGTCCTTTTCCAGGGAGTGTTCTGGGAGTTCTTCCTGATTTCAGCCTCCTGGGAGTGATGACAAACCGCTCCCAGGATGCAATGCAAAGGCAGAAGTGATGTCGGTGGCTGCGGCCAGAGGGGGGAGAAGGAGGAAGTACAATCAAAAATGCCCTGAAAATAAGGTAAGGGACCCCTGAAAAAAGATTGAATGACTGGGCTTCTTGTCTTTGTTGCCTACAGATGGAAAGAATTCTACCACCCTGAGAAATCCTTTATGAAGTCATTCAGGACTGCTCCAAACAGGCGATCCCCACAAAGGGATATCAAATAAGGCCTTCTAAAGAAGTCTGGACAGCAGACCAGCATTTCAGCCAAAACACGCCGAAAGATACAGACAGCCCAATGGTTAAGAAGATTCTGGAGCTGTGTCCGTCAATGAACGAAAGAAAATTTGGATTTTTGTACTTACCGTAAAATCCATTTCTCTGAATTTGAGGGACACAGTGCTTCATAAATCATAATTACTGGGTTATATTGACTCCTCAAGGAGTAGGACTAGGCAGGAAAAAAAAAAAAAAAAAACACCTGGCTATGCCCGTCCTCAGCTTGGTATATAACCCCCCTCTGCTCTAGGTAATCAGTTTAGTAGCAAGAAGTAGTAGAAGTAGAAGACCCTCTCCCAGGTCCGCACTCACCAGATCACCAAACCCCTGCAGGGGTAGCGAGCATCAATCGTATTAAAGATGGCTCTTATATGTATGCCCAGCTTAATGTAAACCACGTTTCCCAGTATAAAAGATCTTTTCTCAAAGGCCACAGATATATGGAAAGAAGAGATTTTCCATAGTTCTGTATGATAAAACGTATTTATTGGAATGTATACAATCTACTCAAACAAAAAGCGCACAATAGCAGTAAACCAAATTGTCTTGAAGACAATACTTCCGGAACGCCGTGCATTCCACGAGCCGGAAGTGAGGAGTGACGCTCTACGCGTTTTATCGATGTGACGTTATCAGGAGCAGCGTCACCTACGTCACTTTCGTATATTAAACTGTGTGCGTTTACCAGGCAACGGAGACAAATGAGGCTGGAAATGGTTGCATATAGCCAATCCCGTTGCCGCTGCAATTTATTATCTGACCGTTTACTAGGCAGCGGAAAGCAACAAATTTGTACAAACAAAAACACCATACGTAAGGCCCATTCTGATCTAGGACTTAACTATGATGGCAATGGTAAAGATAAAACAGGGGAATCTAATCACATGGTATGATTATGCAACAAAACTGGCAGTATTGATAACCAAAACAGGGAAATCATGTTTAAAAAAAAAAAAAAAAAAAAAAAGGAATATGAAATCATATCCTACTAAAACAAATCACTAATGTAAACTCAATTCATAACATAATCCGTGGCTTAGTAACCACAATCAGATCAGAAATAAAACCATTTTTTAAAAACACTTTTAAAACTATCCCGATGTTACATAACTAAAA
Organism: Pelophylax lessonae; assembly: GCF_965119305.1. NCBI lineage: Eukaryota > Metazoa > Chordata > Amphibia > Anura > Ranidae > Pelophylax > Pelophylax lessonae. The sequence goes on along the minus strand of NC_138774.1, from coordinate 117,218,548 downwards.
ACAAGTGTAGGTTTTAAATGGAAAGCAGGTAAAGGGCTCCAAGGCTTCTGAAAATGGTGTCTAAATATAATGGGCTAAAAAAATATATAAATATATACCAATAAGGGCCATCGGATATTATGGACCCAACTGGAGTAGACCCAATAAAAGTATAAATGGATATTATATGTGGAAAATTTAAAAAGCAGAACTGCAAAAGGCCTGCAAAAAAAAAAAAAAAAAAAAATGCAGAGGGGGTGAAGGCGCTGAAGCAAGTGGAGGAAAGAAATGTATAAAACTGCAAAACAATGTGCCAAACACAATGTGCCAAACACAATGTGCCAAACACAATGTGCTATTGCAATATCATGGTAACATAATAGTCATAATAAAATCACATTAAAAACCTAACGTTGCCTGGTAACCACACACTATTTAATATGCGGAAGTGACATAGGCGAGGCTGCTCCTGACGACGTCACATCGAGGAAACGCGTAAAACATCACTACGTCACTTCCGGCTCGGCATCCTGGAAGTATTGCCTTCAAGACGATTCGGCTTACGGCTATTGTACGCTTTCGTTTGCGAGTACATTGTATACATTTCAATAAATTATTTTTATAATAAAGAATTCCAATAGGAGGATGCTCTTTCCATATATCCTTGGCCTTTGAGAAAAGATCTTTTACACTGGGAAACATGGTTCACATCATTACATTCTATATTTTTTAATTCTCTTCTACTCTCCCCCCCCATTCTTATGGTTTACATCAAGCTGGGCATACATGTAAGAGCCATCTTTAATACCATTGATGCTCGCTATCCCTGCAGGGGTTTGGTGATCTTGTGAGTGTGGTCCTGGGAGAGAGGGAGAGCACGCGTGTTTTTTCATGATCACGAATCACCATTGAAGATTGAATATTTGTGAATTTGATCATCATTCTATATGAACCTATATATTTTTTGATTTTTTTATCTTATTTAAATTGTGCACATGGTCACTTTGATATTTTTTATACATATTTTGATTGTTTCAATATCAGTCACAGATTATATATACTTTCTTTGATTAGTGAGATACCTTTATTTTCCATCAATCTCCCATTTGACTATCAATTTTAATGATAAAAAAATAATGGTAAAGTGCTAATTTTGTTGTGCAAATGTAACAAAAAAATATATATAAAATATGCAACAAAGAGTGCTAGCTCTTGTATCTATTGTGAAAAAATAATGCTTTCAATAATTTAAAATTGATTCAAAAGAAATAAGTGCTACTTTTCATAAACAAAATCACTATAGACATGAAAGTGCTAGTGACAAGAAAGTGTACTGTGCAATGCAAACAAAATCTATAAAGTGCTGGACAGTGCAATAAATTAGTATTAAGGTGCTTGATAATACCCTTTTTAGGTCTTCAAAAAATTCCAATATTAAACATATAGATAAATAGCTCTGTGAACATATAAATTGGCAAAAAAATGGATATAAAAATATAAATATAGTGCTTGAAATGTGCTTCAATAGTGGGCTCTGATCCAAACAGTTCATGCAAGGTAGTGTAGGAATTGAGTTCCTATGGATCAGGTGCTCCAGTGAATAAGGGTGGTAATTGATGCCTCTTACCAGATTCTGGTAGGTCACACAGACCTCAAATGCCTGTGATCCTATTTTCTTAGGTGGATCAGACCATAGGCACACCTTCACGCAACCTTGAATGATTTATATTGTTTCCAATAAAAGGATGATTTGGAAAAAATAATTATGCTCCTTCTCCTCACACTCCTCCATTAGTTACCCCACGTGGGTGTATATTAAGCCCATATGCAGGGAGACCGATAAGAAGCCAAAAATAGTGTAATACTGTATTTAAATATTACATTTAACATAAAAATGGCTGCTTACTTATTGTTGTGCCCACCTGGCACAGGGCAATACGCATCAGTTGCTATAGGTAGTAGTGGGATCGGGGGTGCAGGATTTGCAGTCTCCTGATACTCTCCAATATCCTTTCCTAATTTACCCTCGTAGTGTGGCAACGGTCCGGCGTGCTTTACAGCATGCGTCCCAATGCGATACGAGGTGACGTTACTATTACTCTCGACTTCCGGGTTTAGCAGAGACCACAATGCATTTCGCTTATGCTAGCGTCATCAGGCAGTCTCTGTTGACCCGGTACAGCGGCTGGATATCTCTCTCTGATTCTATTGGCTCACAGTGTTTATTTTTTAACTTTTAGTAAAAACAATCTTTTTGGACTTAGCTGGGCCATAATTCGAACACAGAGTGGAAAAGACACTAATATAAAAAAAAAAAATTAAAAATATATTATAATTAAAAAACGTATTTCATTTAAAAATATAAGTTTTGAATATATGTTATTGAATATATGATTACTCTAAAAAAAAAAAAATTATATATATAGGGTTCTCGCTAACTTAAGAACATATTTATACACTGGCTTAGTAAATGACATCCGGGCTATTACTTCCCATAGCAACCAATGTCATTGCTAGCAGACTCCTAAAATTGTAGTGCATTTCAAACCAACTCATAATATTTAGAGGATGTATTGAATAAATGATTTGGTCTTAATGATAGATTAACAAGAAGGCCAACATATATAGGAGTAAATATATAAAATATATGTAAATACAATATTATGATGCTAAAAAACCTGAAGTGTATGCATACTATGGCGACTATGAAACTTAATGGAATCTAAAGGATTTTTGGGATCTAATTTGGAAATTAGGATTTGAGTTGTTAATATATGGATTTCGATATTTTAAAATGAATAAATTTGCAATAAATATTATATAGAGGGATATTAGAGATTTAAAAAACAGTTGAGGTCAATGTCCACATTTAATCCTAGCGGTTTTAATGTTTTTAACCTATGTATCCAGAGTGTTTCGTTTTGAGATATCATCTTCCTCATGTCAGAGCCTCTCCAATGTTTATATATTCTGTCTATTCCGCAAAACCATAACAGCACCAACCCAAATCATAACACCCAAACAAATAAACTGATTGAATGATTTAAAGAAAAAGGATACAAAGAAAGGGAATTAAGAAACATACAAAGAAAAGTATCCGAATTAGAGAGAAGAGAACTTTTAACAACTAAGAAAAAAGGAAATACAGCATTCGAAATGGCTTTTATTACTGGTTTTAATTCACAATGTGTACTTGACCCTGCGGACTTAAATATATAGGACGCACTACACGCACTTTAGCTATAAGAATGGGAGAACACGTAGATAATATACGTAAAGGATTTAAACAACATAGTTTGTCAAATCACTTTAAGGTATATTACAATCAAGACCCCTCCCTGTTATGGTTTTGCGGAATAGACAGAATATATAAACATTGGAGAGGCTCTGAGATGAGGAAGATGATCTCAAAACAAAAAACTCTGGATACATAGGTTAAAAACATTAAAACCGCTAGGAATAAATGCGGACATTGACCTCAACTGTTGCAAATTTTTTTTCATTTTAAAATATCGAAATCTATATATTAACAACTCAATCCCAATTTACAAATTTGATCCCAAAAATCCTTTAGATTCCACTAAGTTTCATTGTCGCCATAATATGCATACACATCAGGTTTTTTAGCATCATAATATTGTATTTACATATTTAAATATATTTTTAAATTTACTCATATATTGGCCTTCTTGTTTATCATTAAGACCAAATAATATATTCAATACATCCACTAGATGGCGATATTGTAAAGGTATAATTTGAATGCATATGATAATTTTTTTTTAAATTTAGAACAATTATCTTACAATTTTATATAGTTTTATGCGATTTACATATCTAAATATTATGAGTTGGTTTGAAACGCACTACAATTTTAGGAGTTTGCTAGCAATGACATTGGTTGCTATGGGAAGTAATAGCCCGGAAGTCATTTACTAAGCCAGTCTATATATACATCTATCTTATTAAGTTAGCTAGAACCCTATATATATATATATATATATATATATATATATATATATATATATATATATATATATATATATATATATATATATATATTTTTTTTTTTTTTTTTTAAAGTAATCCATAATGTATACTCATTTTTTAATAACATATTCAAAACGTTTATTTTTAAAACTAAATACATTTTTTAATTATAATATATTTTTAATAACTTTTTTATATATTCGTGTCTTTTCAACTCTGTGTTCAAATTATGGCTCAGCCAAGTCCAAAAAGATTGTTTTTAATAAAAGTTAAATAATAAACGCTGTGAGCCAATAGAATCAGAGAGATATATCAAGCGGATGTACCGGGTCAACAGAGACTGCCTGATGACGCTAGCATAAGCAAAATGCATTGTGGTCTCTGCTAAACCTGAAGTCGAGAGCAATAGTAACGTCACCTCCTATCGCATTGGGACGCATGCTGGACCGCACGCCGGACCGTTGCCATGCTACGAGGGTAAATTAGGAAAGGATATCGGAGTGTATCAGGAGACTGCAGATCCTGCACCCCCGATTCCACTACTACCCATAGCAACTGATGCGTATTGCCCTGTGCCAGGTGGGCACAACAAAAAGTAAGCTGCCATTTTTATGTTTAATGTAATATTAAATACAATATTACACTATTTTTGGCTTCTTATCTGTCTCCCTGCATATGGGCTTAATATACACCCACGTGAGGTAACTAATGGAGGAGTGAGGAGACGGAGCATAATTATTTTTTCCAAATCATCCTTTTATTGGAAACCATACAAATAATTCAAGGTGGAGTGAAGGTGTACCTATGGTCTGATCCACCTAAGAAAATAGGATCACAGGCATTTGAGGTATGTGTGACCTACCAGGATCTGGTAAGAGGCATCGATTACCACCCTTATTCACTGGAGCACCTGATCCATAGGAAATCAATTCCTACACTACCTTGCATGAACTGTTTGGATCAAAGCCCACTATTGAAGCACCTTTCAAGCACTATATTTATATTTATTTTTATATCAATTTTTTTGCCAAATTTATTCACAGAGCTATGTATCTATATGTTTAATATTGGAATTTTTTGAAGACATAAAAAGGGTATTATCAAGCACCTTAATAGTAATTTATTTATTGCACTGTCCAGCACTTTATAGATTTTGTTTGCATTGCACAGTACACTTTCTTGTCACTAGCACTTTCATATCTATAGTGATTTTGTTTATGAAAAGTAGCACTTATAATTTCTTTTGAATCAATTCTAAATTATTGAAAGCATTATTTTTTCACAATAGATACAAGAGCTAGCACTCTTTGTTGCATATTTTATATATATTTTTCTCTTACGTCCTCCGACAGTCGCCGCCCACTCATACAGTCTTCACCAATGGGGTATTGACTTCCTCTCCTTAGGAGTAGCTAGGCAAAAGACTTGTTAAAACAAAAGCATTTCCATAGACACACCCATGGGGGCTGTCCCACTGGTCCAATACCCCTCCTGCAATAGCCATCCCAACTCAGTTTGTCTTCTGCCTAGTTCAGGAGTAGATAGGCTTCCCTGTGCTGGGGCTACAGTCTCAGCCTTCTTCTATTTTATGATTTTAATTTTCTGAAAATGTAATTTTTTCTTTGCTTTACTAGCTGTTTATTTTGTCAACGTTCGTCGGATCTTCGGATGAAGACAGCGTTTGCGGAGCTAGGAATCGGACTGGCTGTCCTGGTTCTCCAGGACAGAGGGTCAGATGGAATCCCAGCCCGCCATCGAGCATTTGCGAGGCCAGGGCGAACACATAGCCTGCTAAACGACCGTTCCCTGTCCTCAGGGATGCAGCCTGTGAGGTGGCTACCTCACCGGACACCGCAACGGTTCTTCCGTGCATTACTGGTGTCCTGCGTTTTTGGCTGGCGGCACTTCCCTGCCATCTGAGGGTGGGCGGTTTTCCGTTTGATATGAGGCACCCCACGCCATCGGGTACAAGTACACTCTGTGTGGGGCCTCTGTCTGGGGTCGGCAGTCCTCTGTCTGTGGTGTCCCCCATGTCTGTGCGTTTTTGTGCTCCCTGATCCCTGTCCCTGCGGGGGTTTTTTCTCACAGCCAGCGCTGTGTGGGGTTTTGGGGGATCCCTCTCCTGTGTCACTTTGGGTGCTTGGAGGCGGCGACCGCTGCGGGGTTAAAAACCGCCGGTCCGCCATTTTAGGTGTGGGCAGCATGTCTGGCTTCACTGTGGGAGCTTATACAGCATTGTATGTAGTGTATTTTGGTGCCTTGCGGCGCCATCTTGTGTGTGGCAAACGATCGTTCCGAGCACATGTCGGCGGCCATTTTTCCGAAGCCTCCCATTACTTTACATAGGCATCCATGTTTCCTTAGCCTGCAGCCTCAGTTTAGTCTCTGGCAGTGACATCACTTCCTTCCTTCACTCAGGAGCGACAGACTGCGGTGGTAACACTTGTGGGGTTCTGTTTTTGCTGTCCTTTTTCCTCCCTTGTGCAATCTTCCTGGCTTCATTTTGTCCCTGCAGGGGGTCTGTGTTCCACAGTCTTTGTAGCGGTGTGCTGCGGGGTCCGCAGCGCGCTTAAAGGGCCAGTACCTTAAAAAAAAAAAAAAAAAAAAAAAAAAAAAAAAAAAAAAACTTTTTTGGTAATGGAATACCAGGACAGCAAATTCCCTCCAGCCTTGGTAGGGGATAGAAAACCCTGGGCCGGCAAACCAAAATCCGGCCATGCGGGTGCGGCGGCTCAGTCCGCCTCTGCCTTAAGGGGCGCCCTCACCCATCTCAGGGGTGGGGGGACATTTGCGCGGTTTCCACCAACCTTGGCTGCTCCGAGTTCCGGACAGGTGGGTTCAGGAAATCATTCGATCAGGGACAATATCGAATTTCTTTCACCGCCGGCAGACAGATTCTTTCCCTCAAATCTTCATTTGACCCTAGGGCGGGTACAGGACCTGCATCAAGTGGTACAGGATCTCTTCGCTCAGGGGGTAATCGTCCTGGTGCCTCATCGGGACAGGTTTCGGGGGTTTTACTCAAATCTGTTCACTGTGCCCAGAAAGGAGGGCAAAGTGCGTCCGATTCTGGACTTGAAAGCTCTTAACCGCTTTGTGCGCGTTCAAAAGTTCCGCATGGAATCGCTCCGCTCGGTGGTGGCCTCCCTGAGTCCGGGAGAATTCCTGGCCTCTATCGACCTGAAGGATGCGTATCTACACATCCCCATTTTTCGAGGGTCATCAGAGGTACCTCCGGTTTGCTATCGCAAAGTATCATCAGTTCGTGGCGTTACCCTTTGGTCTCGCTTCGGCACCAAGGGTCTTTACCAAAGTGTTGGCGCCTGTTCTGGGCCTGTTGCAGGCACAGGGCATTGCGGTCTTGGGATATCTGGACGATCTCCGGTTAAGATCGAGTGCCAGTCAGAGCCTGATGAGCGATCTGTCCACTACGGTCCAGACGCTCCAGGAGTTCGGTTGGACCATCAACGTTCAGAAGTCGATCTTGTCTCCTTTGGTTCGTCTCCCGTATTTGTGAATGGTTCTGGACTCTGCTCAAGCAAAGGTCTTCTTACCGGAGGACAAGCTCCGGACTCTGCAGTCCGAGGTCAGGTCCCTCAGGGACAACGAATCCTCGTCACTCAGGACCTGTATGCGGTCCCTGGGGTGGATGGCATCGGCCTTCGAGGCGATACCATTTGCACAGTTTCACACGCGGTCTCTCCTAGCGGAGACCCTGGCCAGGTGGGACAGACTACCTCAGTCCTTAGACCTGAGAGTGTCTCTGAGTCGCCAAACCAGAATGGATCTCTTGTGGTGGCTTCAGTCCCCGGCTGTTTCCGAAGGGAAATCCTTCCGGCCGTTACCATGGACGGTGATTACCACGGATGCCAGCCTGTCGGGCTGGGGTGGCGTCCTGGGCAACCTATCTGCCCAGGTCACTTGGTCGGAGGAGGAATCCTCCCTTCTGATAAACATATTGGAATTGAGAGCGATCAGGCTGTGCCTGCTCCACTGGTCGGATCGGCTTCAGGGCCGTCCTGTACGGGTGCAGACGGACAATGCCACTGCGGTGGCGCACAACAACCACCAAGGGGGCACCAGGAGTGACCAGTATTCTGTCTTGGGCCGAGACTCATGTCCCGGCGATATCGGCAGTTCACATTCCGGGTGTGGAGAATTTGCAGGCCGATTATCTGAGCCGCCAGATCCTGGACCAGGGGGAATGGTCCATGCACCCGGAGGTATTTTAAATGCTGTGTGCGAAGTGGGGATCCCCGGATGTGGATCTGTTCGCGTCTCAGCTAAACCACAAGGTGGAAAGGTTTGTGGCAAGAACGCGCGGTCCTCTGGCAGACGCCTCGGATGCGCTGGTGGTGCCTTGGCGTCAGTATCGTCTGATCTATGCCTTTCCTCCAATTCAGTTGTTGTCCAGGTTCCTTCGCAGGTTGACCTTGGGACAAACACTGGTGATTCTGGTGGCGCCGGACTGGCCATGCCGGTCCTGGTACGCGGACATCGCTCACCTGGCTGTCAAGCCTCCATGGCGGCTGCCAATGCGGGAAGATCTGCTGTCTCAGGGACCGATCTTCCATCCTGCTTTACAGCCGCTGGCTTTAACGGCATGGCTGTTGAAAGCCAGGTCCTGAGAGACAGGGGTCTCTCCTCAGGTTATTCCTACTTTACTCAAGGCTAGAAAAGCCTCGTCTGGTAAGATTTATTACCGTACATGGAAAGCTTATTTTGCCTGGAGTCCAAGCGTTTCTCTCCTCGTTCTTACTCGGTGGCGAGAGTGTTGGCTTTCCTCCAGTCTGGTGTGGACCAGCGCCTGGCGTTGGCCACAATAAAGGGCCAGGTATCTGTACTGGCTGTTCTTTTCCAGCGCCCTGTGGTGTCTAATTCTTTGATTCGCACCTTTATTCAAGGTGTGCGTCACTTGACCCCTCCTAGGAGGGAGCCTCTACCTCCATGGGACTTGAGAACTTGGTTCTGTCCATGTTACAACGTTCCCCGTTTGAAAACATCAGGGAAATCTCGTTACCTCTGCTGTCTAAAAAGGTTGCTTTTCTGGTAGCGATCACTTCTGCTCACAGTGTCAGAGTTGGCGGCGTTGTCTTGCCGCTCTCCTTACCTGGTGGTTCATAGGGATAAGGTGGTCTTACGACCTAACCCCTCCTTTCTTCCAAAGGTGGTTTCAGATTTTCACCTCAATGAGGACATTGTTTTACCTTCGCTCTGTGCGAATCCTAAGCATCCTAAGGAGATTGCCTTGCATTCGTTGAATGTTGTCAGGGCGATCAGGGTTTACCTGTCGTCGACTGAATCCTTTCGGAAATCTGATTCTCTCTTTGTCCTTCCTGAGGGATCTCGGAAGGGTATGGCTGCGTCTGCGGCGACCATTGCAAAATGGATCAGACAGACAATTGTTCAGGCCTATTCGTTGAAGGAATGGGTATCACCCTTCCCTGTCAAGGCGCACTCTACCAGGTCGGTGAGTACGTCCTGGGCCCTCCGGCATCAGGCCTCGGTGGCCCAGGTGTGCAAGGCTGCGACTTGATCGTCCGTGCACACCTTTTCCAAATTCTACAAAATTGATGTTCTGGCATCAGCTGATGCCTCCTTTGGCCGCAAAGTTCTCTGTGCGGCAGTGCCGTAGGAGACCCAGGTTTTGTGTGGGTCCCTGGCTGTTGGGGTTGTTTACCCCCTTGGTTATTTGCTTTCCTGGGTTGTTGCTCCTGTTGAGCTTTTCTGTTGCCCAGAAGGTTGCCTTGCGGTTAACGCAAGGTTCCTTTCTCTGATGTGGGTACTACGTTGCCTTTTCTGACGGTTGCGACCCCTCATGTCTACACTGCTTTGGGACATCCCCATTGGTGAAGACTGTATGAGAGGGCGGCGACTGTCGGAGGACATAAGAGAAAATTTTTTTTGTAAAATCTTACCGTAAAATTCCTTTCTCTGAGTCCTCCGACAGTCGCCGCCCCGCCCCTCTTTTGGGGTTCTTATACACTTAACTGCTTGCTACCAAACTGAGTTGGGATGGCTATTGCAGGGGGGTATTGGACCAGTGGGACAGCTCCCATGGGTATGTATGTAAAGGTTTTGTTTTAACAAGTCTTTTGCCTAGCTACACCTAAGGAGAGGAAGTCAATACCTCATTGGTGAAGACTGTATGAGTGGGCGGCGACTGTCGGAGGACTCAGAAAGGAATTTTACGGTAAGATTTTACAAAAAATTCAATTTTTTTTGCTACATTTGCACAACAAAATTAGCACTTTACCATTATTTTTCATCTAACAACCAGGGATACCAGCGCCTTTTTACCGTTATATTCAATATTGTTTTTTTTATTGCCGATACCGATATTTTGGTCATCGCATATCGGTATCGGCCGATATTTTCATACATTAAAAAAAATATATTTTTTTTCTTTTACAGGTACTCTTGTGGCGGGATCTGGGGGTCTAAAACCCCTCATCTGCACTTAAAATCATTAAAAAAAAACGCAGAGTTCTAGCTGTTGTGAATACTGTAATTTTTTTTTTTTTTTTGGTGCAGAGTACCCGGAAGTGAGGTCATGATATAACTTCTGGGTTTTTACATGGAGACCCGATCAGAGCTGAATGCGGCTTTGATCGAGTCTTCTCTTCGGCGGCCGTGCAGAACGGTTGTCTGGGACTTCCGTCCCACCGGGAGACCTGGGCGAGCCACGGAAGGTGGCGGGAGGGGTGTCACCTTAGTGGCCGATTCCGATATATCGGGGAAAGTGCAGATCGGCCCTCAATATATCGGCTTTGCCGATAACCGGTCGATCTCTGGTTTACCCCCCTTCATGACCAGGCCATTTTTTGCGATCCAGCACTACATTACTCGGACAACTGCCCGGACGTGCGACGCTGTACGCAAATTAAATTGATGGGTTTTTTTGCCTATAAAAAAAAAATTATATATATATATATATATATATATATATATATATATATATATATATATTTTAACTGTAAGCTATAAAACATACCCAAGAAAGAAAAAAAATCTAAATGTATTCAGTTTAGACCAGGCATGGTCAGATTTTTTTTATTTCTAATGGTACCCGACAGGGCTGCCCGCTGTCGCCGCTCATCTTCATCTGGCTCTGGAACCCTTACTGTGTTCGATACGTCGATCTCCCGACATAGCTGGGTTGCAGATTGCTGGCAATCGACATAAGGGGTCCGCTTACGCGGACGACCTCGTGTTCGTCGCCAATCCGATCATTTCAATTCCAAACATTTTAAGTGCCCTTCAAATATACAGTACCCTATCTAATTATATGATCAACCTCACTAAGTTGTCAGCACTGAGTATATCCCTGTCTGAACGTGAGGAACGTTCTCTGCGCATGTCTTTCCCGTTTCTCTGGACTAACGGCTCATTGGAATACTTAGGGGTACAGATTACGGCGGACCCTCTAGACCTATACAGGAAGAATTATCTCCTCTTGTTAGGTAAAATCAAGGCCGACTTGCGCGCACGCCTTAACTTGGTTTGGTCGCTGCAGTGCACTTAAGATGAACGTCTTACCGCGGATCTTCTATATATTGCAGGCCTTACCAACTGCTGTCCCCCTTTTTTTTTCCATCAGATTAGGGTATTGTTTCGCTCATTCATTTGGGCTTCTAGGTCTCCTAGAATCCAGTTGCAGACTTTGTCTTTGGCAAAATCGAAAAGGGGGAGTAAGCTTTCTGGAAATTCTCCGGTATTATAGGGCCATGCACCTGGTGCGAGTGGTGGACTGGCACTGTAATGCGGCTTCCAAGCGCTGGGTAGGGCTGGAGATTGGCGAAGCCGGTCAGCCAACCCCCCCCAGCTCCTCTTTTTTTATTGCACCTACAGATGCCATTCTTTCACACCCCAAGGTAGGGACTACGCTGCAAGAATCAAGACGAGAACACCATCACTCGAAGGTAGCACCCTCCCTCTCCCCCTTACGCCCATATTGGGCAATCCAGAATTTCCACCAGGATGTACGAATGCGAAGATGCGGAGTCTGGTGCAGACTGGTAGAACACGCCTATTGGACGTATGGCAGCAGGGTCCCATACCTACTCAAGGGGAGATCGCTGCATGGCCTGGCCTGGTATTGGATCATTTTAGGATCTACCAATTGCGACCTCATGGCCTTGCGGCGACGGGGATATGTACCACGAGACCTAACTCCATTTGAAATTATATGCAGATCGGGGATTCCCCTAAACATAGGATATCCTTATTCTATTCATTGCTGACAGACGAGCCTGAAGGGCAACATCCGTCGTTCCTGAGTCAATGGGAAAGGGAGCTTGCAATTTCTTTGACCCCCATGCAAATAAAGATTCGGACCCTAGTACATAAATTTTCTATGGATAGTAAATACCAGGAAATAGGCTATAAAATCCTTACTAGGTGGTATAAAGTACCTGTGGTTTTACATCAAATGGATGCGAGCTGTTCGGATAGATGTTGGCGTTGTGGATCGGAGGAAGGGATAATGCTCCATATTTTTTGGGCCTGTCCATCTCTGCGTTCGTTCTGGACTAAAGTCGCCTCGCTCAAACATCTAACTGCGGTCGAGGTGCAAGATGATTCGACATTATGCCTGCTCCACCTTACGAGGAGCTCATTGAGAAAATCTACAAAGTCCCTGACACACCGACTTCTTAATGCTGCAAAGGCACGAATCCCAGCTTTGTGGAGACAAACTCAGCCACCACCGCATAAGCTGTGGTACTCCAAAATTAATGAGATTTACAAGATGGAAGATTCAGCACTGCCATCCTGAGGTACATGAAAGAACAGACCAGAATCCCGTGGATGCCTTAGGTGCATTTTACTGGTACTGATATATATCCGCAAGAGATTGGTGGACTGGATCTCACATGAAGCCTTCTGTTGATTACTTGATGGACCACCCGTGCAGGCCCTGGCCCTAAGCTTGTTTTGTTTTTTGTTTTTCTTTCATGGCATTTTTCCAATAGTATAAGGCCCCATGCACACGGGGCGTTAGAAAAAATGTGCGTCAAAACTAGTTCTGACGCCAGAAAAAGCAGCTGTAAAAACGTGCTTTCAGTAGCTTTTTCCATTTGCGTTACTGCACGTTTAGCCACGTTGCTTTTAGCAGCGTTTTTTTCTGCCTCCATTCAAAATCAATGGTTCCCTATGGGAGCCTATTGATTTGAATGGAAGTCGCACTGAAAGTCGGATCAGGATGATCCGACTTGCGGGGCGACATGCGCTGTGAGAATCTTGAGGGGGCACTCCACGCCAAAATGGGGAAAAACGACGTGGGGGTCTGGTATGGAATCTGAGGGTAACCCCACGCCGAAAACCAAAATCCATACCAGACCCTTATCCGAGCATGCAGCCCGGCAGGCCAGGAAAGGGGAGGGGACGAGCGAGCGGCCCCACCCCCCCTGGACCACACCAGGCCACATGCCCTCAACATGGGGGGGGGTGTGGGTGCTTTGGGGCAGGGGGAGCTCCTTTCCCCCATGTTGATGAGGACAAGGGCCTCATCCCCACAACCCTGGCCGGTGGTTGTGGGGGTCTGCGGGCAGGGGGCTCATCGGAATCTGGAAGCCCCCTTTAACAAGGGGGCTCCCCAGTTCCCGGACCCCCTCCCTATGTGAATGGGTATGGGGTACTTTGTACCCCATACCCATTCACTCCATAAAAGGCAGTGTATGTGAATAACGACAGGAGACGTTTTGGAAAGTTTATTAAAAATCTTCATCCGGTCTTCTCCTGCTCTGTTCTTCTCCCTCTCTGGTCTTTTGGTCTTCTGTTTTTTTGCTGTCCGCTCTTCTGCTGTCCAATCTTCTGCTCTTTTGCCCTCGGCTCTTCTTCCTCCGGTCCTCCTCCGACGTAATCGTGAGGCCCCGCCCCCTTATGGCACAGATGACGTCATCTGTGACATAGGGGGCGGGGCCTCCCGATGACGTCATCGGGCGGCCATGCCCCTAATGGCTATATAATAAGCTGCAGAGACCGGAGACCGGCATTATCACCGGAGACGTCGTCGGAGGAGGACGAGCCGAGGGCAAAAGAGCAGAAGAGCGGACAGCAGAAGAGCAGAAGACCGGATGAAGATTTTTAATAAAATTTCCAAAACGTCTCCTGTTATTTACATACACTGCCTTTTATGTGGTGAATGAGTAGGGGTACAGTGTACCCCATAGCCATTCACATAGGGAGGGGTCCGGGATCTGGGGGGCCCCCTTGTTAAAGGGGGCTTCCAGATTCCGATGAGCCCCCTGCCCGCAGACCCCCACAACCACCGGCCAGGGTTGTGGGGATGAGGCCCTTGTCCTCATCAACATGGGGGCAAGGTGCTTTGAGGTGGGGGGTGCATAGCCCCCCCTACCCCAAAGCACCAACACCCCCCCATGTTGAGGGCATGTGGCCTGGTGTGGTCCAGGGGGGGTGGGGGCGCTCGCTCGTCCCCTCCCCTTTCCTGGCCTGTATGCTCGGATAAGGGTCTGGTATGGATTTTGGGGGGGACCCCACGCCGTTTTTTCAGTGTGGGGCTACCCTCAAATTCCATATCAGACCCGAAGGGCCTGGTTTGGAACCTGGGGGGACCCCCACTCCGTTTTTTCCCATTTTGGCATGGAGTTCCCCCTCAAGATTCTCACAGCGCAAGTCGCGCCGCAAGTCGGATCCGACTTGCGGTGCGACTTCCATTCAAATCAATAGGCTCCCATAGGGAACCATTGATTTTGAATGGAGGCAGAAAAAACATAACGTGGCTTAACGCACGTTAAGCAACGTTATTCAGCCTCTAGCAGCGTCAGACGTTTTTACAGCTGTAACGCTGGTCCTCAGAACGCGCAGGCCGTGGGTTCTTCTTGCAGCTTAAAAACGCCTAGGCCACTTACAGCTCAAAAACGTCTTGTGTGTGCGCATGAGGCCATAGAATAACATGGAGGTGCGTTTTTAGGCTGCAAAAAGAAAAACGCCCGACGCTACTTACAGCGGCGTTAAACGTCCCGTGTGCAGAGATTCTTATGGATTGATTCATCTTGCAAGTTAGCACTAGATGTGAATATATATATATATATATATATATATATATATATATATATATATATATATATATATATATATATATATATATATATATATATATACACACACACACATATACATACATATACATACACACACACATATACACACACACACACATATATATACATACACACACACACCACATATATACATACACACACAACATATACACACTTTTTTTTTCCCTTTATCGTTATTTGGTATGGGGCACTATTTTTCTCTATGCATTGTGGTATTCCCTAAATGCTTTACAAGCTTGTTATTGAGTGATTTATTTCACAAGTATGTATTTGAAGTGTTTTATATAAATTCACTTATTCACTTTTTCAATGGTATATGAGATTCTCTTGGACGGATTTATTTCACAAATATGGGTTTTGTTGTGTATATAGAATTTTTTTTATTATTATGAATGTATAGATATGTACTGGACAAATGTCGATGGAATGTGTGACACCGGTTTTTGTTTTATTTCTGGAAAATTAATAAATTATAAAAGACCAGGCATGTCCAACGTGTGGCTTGGAACCACAGGCAATCTTGGCCCACCGGCTACAGAATTCCAGACCAGGGGCGTATCTGGGGGGGGGGGGGGGGGGGGTGGGGGGCGAAACGGAGCAATTGCTTCCCAAAGAGGATTTTGGTGACTCCCTCCTGCTCTGGGATGGCGGGTCAGGGTTAGCCCAGATTGCGGGTTCCCGGCCCACCATCCCCGAGCATCGCTCCACTGTAAATAACGGAGCCGGCACTAGAGGAAGCCGAGCCGATGCTTCCAGTATAGCGCCGGCTCCTGCCACAGGCGGAGTGATACCAAATGCACTCCGCCTCGGCCTGTGACAGGAGACGGCGCTATACAGGAAGCATCGGCTCTGCTTTATACAGCGCGGCTCCTGTGACTGTCACGCTGATCCTCAGGAATGGTGGGTCGGAAACCCACCAACAGTACCTGCCAGCACCAGCCAGCAATACTCGCAGTATCCGCCACCAGCCCCAGCAGTCTGCAAAATAGGTAGAAAAGGTATAGTGCCTTGCAAAAGTACCCCCCTTGACTTTTAACCTATTTTGTTACATTACAGCCTTAAGTTCAATGTTTTGTTAATCTGAATTTTATGTGATGGATCAGAACACAATAGCCTAAATTGTATATAGAGAAAGATCCCGTGCTATGGAAATAGAGGGAAAATGGGCTGCAGCCTCCCTGAAATATAACCAAAGGCTATATCAAGAATGGTAGATAGATAGGGGTAGACAGCACCATTTCCCTACCCCTATCTACCAACAGTCTAAGTGAAGTGAAATGAGAAAAATATATACGAAAAAATATTTTTTTAGAAATAGAAAACAGAAACGTGGCATGTGCGTATGTTTTCACCCCCCTTGTTATGAAGCCCATAAAAAGCTATGGTGCAACCAATTACCTTCAGAAGTCACAATTAGTGAAATGATGTCCACCTGTGTGCAATCTAAGTGTCACATGATCTGTCATTACATATACACCCCTTTTTTGAAAGGCCCCAGAGGCTGCAACACCTAAGCAAGAGGCACCACTAACCAAACACTGCCATGAAGACCAAGGAACTCTCCAAACAAAGGACAATGTTGTTGAGAAGTACAAGTCAGGGTTAGGTTATGAAAAAAATATCCAAATCTTTGACGATCCCCAGGAGCACCATCAAATCTATCATAACCAAATGGAAGGAAGAAGGAATGGGCAAAAATCCCAGTGGTTAAGATGTGGCAAGCTCAGAGACTTATCCAAAGTGACTTGGAGCTGTGATTGCCACAAAAGGTGGCTCTACAAAGTATTGACTTTAGGGGGAGTGAATAGTTATGCACATTGACGGTGGCAAGGGAAGGGCACGGCAGCGTTTTATTACTTATTAACTTTAACTATAGTATGTATTTTATATGTGGCCCGAGACAATTTCTCTACAATCAATGTGGCCCAGAGAAGCCAAAAGGTTGGACACGCATGGTTTACACCAATGTATTCTGCTACATGTTTATGATAAAAAAAAAAAAAAAAAACAATAAGTGTATATTGATTGGTTTACAAAAAGTTATAGCAACTACAGATATTTTTATGGAATTTTTTAAAATTAGTTTTTACGAGTAATGGCGGTGATCAGCGTTTAGCGGGACTGCGACATTGCGGTGGACAAATTGGACACCTGACAATTGATCCTTTTTGGGGACCAGTAACCCTAATCAGTGCTAAAAAACACCAGCAGGGAAGGAGTTAACATCAGGGGCGATCAAAGGGTGTGCTCCCAGAGAGTACTTCTAAATGTGTGGGGGGTGGCTTGACTGGGGAAAGACAGATCCGTGTTTCACATGATCTTACTCTTACAGAATAGCGGTCTGCCTTGTTTCCATAGGCAGACAGCTGTTTTGCCTCTCCTGTGAACGATCCGCAGGTCGAAGCAACTCACGCCCCAGACCCTCTGCACAGGTAAGTGATTTCGCGCAGGAGGGCTACCCTGCGATAGTATATCTGCGTGGGACGGTTCATAAGCGGTTAAGGTAAAGAAATGGGATTTTTGATTTACCGTAAAATCCATTTCTCTGATGTTCATTGACAGACACAGCTCCTGTCATTCTTGACCATTGGGTTATAGTGGCCCCTACAGAAGTAGGACACTAGGCAGAAAAAAAACTTCTGGCTACACCCATGGGAAGTCCCAGAGGGTATACTCCCTCTTCCGGCTATAGTCACTCAGTTTTCTTACAAGCAGAGTCAGCAGAATTATAACTCCACAGAGGGGGAAGGGTGCTGTGTCAGTCAATGATCATAAAAAATGGATTTTAGGGTAAGTTAAAAATCCCATTTTCTCTTTCGTTCATTAACAGACACAGCTCCTGTCATTCTTGACCATTGAGACGTCCCAAAGCAGTTTTAAAGGTTAAACAGCCAACACGCAAAAAGGGGCTCAACCAAAACAACTGGAGGCCGCCTGAAAACAATACACCCTCAAGAGGATCAGGTTCTCCTAAAACAGCAGCCTGCAAAACCTTGCGGCCAAAGGAAGCATCGGTAACTGCCAACACATCCACTTTAAATATTTTTGTAAAAGTATGCACCGACTTCCAGGTAGCCGCCTAGCAAACCTGCGTCACTGATGCCTGAAAACGGAAAGCCTAGGAGGCACTAAGCGGCCTAGTAGAGGGTGCTTTGAGAGGAAAGGAGGAACCTGACCCCTGATGGAATAGGCCAGAACCACCGTCTGTTTGATCCATGTGAAAATGGTCGCAGAGGAAGTGAACAATCCCTTGCGAGGTCCATCCTTGAGCACAAATAGAGTCTGACTTCCTGAAAGACTCCGTAGCTGCCAGGTATACCCCAATAACCCAGACCGCAGGCAAGGCAATTTCCTTTAGATGTTTAGGCCTGGGACACAGGGAAGGCAACACAATGTCCTGATTCAAATGAAAGTCAGAGACCACCTTAGGAAGGAATGATGGACAGGGACGAAGCACCACCTTATCCTTGGGAATCACCAAATAAGGTGGACAGGATAACGTCACCAAGTTCCGACACCCTGCGCGTAGAGGTTATAGCCACCAAAAAGGGCGCCTTCTGGACAGCGTAAGCGGGGGAATCTACCGAATATTTTCAAAGGGATGCTTCTGCAGAGCTAAAAGCACCAAATTAAGATCCAAAGGTGGCAACGGAGCCGGCACTGGAGGAACCAAATGTCGGAAACCCTGACGAAAACTACGCACCAGGGAGTGTGTGGCCAAAGGTCAATAGAAAAAGACCGCCAAGGCCGATACCTGGCTCTTGATGGTACTCAAGGCCAGTTTCTGTCCAATCCCTCCAAGGAAGGTTAAGATCCGAGCCACCAAGAAGGAGCAAGGATGAACCCCCAAGAGACTCACACCACGCAATGTACGTCTTCCACGTACGAAAGTAGATCTTCCTAAAAGTAGATTTCCTAGCTTTTAACAACGTAGGAATCACAGACTCAAACCTATATCCTTTAGCACCTGGCATTCAACAGCCAAGCGGTCAAAGCCAGCGACTGTAAAGCAGGATGGACGATTGGTCCTTGGGACAGCAGATCCTCCCTGAGAGGAAACTTCCAAGGAACATCCGCAACCAGCCGCACCAGATGGGCTTACCAAGCCCAGCGAGGCCAGTGCGGAGCTACTAAGATGACCGCAACCCCTTTTGCCTTGTTCCTGCGTAGGAGTCTGGGCAGAAGCTTGAGATCAGGGAAAGGTAGATCAGACGATACTGACCCCACGAGGCCACCGGCATGTCTGTGGTATCTGCCAGTGGATCCCCTGACCAAGCCACAAATCTCTGCACCCGTTAAGCTTAGACGCCAACAGATCCACCTCAGGGGTGCCCTACCGGAGAGAGAGCTGATGAAACCTTTTCGGATGAAGAGACCGCTCCCCTTGGTCCAACGCCTGCCGACTGAGGTAATTAGCCTGCCAATATTCCACACCGGGAATGTGTACGGCGGAGAGGGCTGGAACTAACCGTTCTGCCCACCTTAGAATGCTAGCTACCTTCAGAGCTGTAAGGGCACTTCTTGTGCCCCCTTGGTGATTGACATAAGATACGGTCGTGGTATTGTCCAATTGAACAGGCACCGGAGCATCCCTGATGACAATCCGTTCAATGATCCAGACAGTCTGATGGCTCGGAGTTCCAAGACATTGATTGGTAGTCTGGACTCTTCCAGCATCCAGATCCCCTGAGCAGAATGCCTGCCAAGGCTGGCATCCATGGTGACCATTGTCCAATACAAGGGGAGGAAGATTTTAACAGCCGAAGCACCAAAGAGCTAAACCGCCGTATCAGGGACTCCTTCGTTCCCCGACTCAGCCGAACAGATTGTCCAGAGACTGTGGAGTCTTGTCCCACCTAGTAATAATTTCTCTTTGCAGGGACCTCGTATGGAACTGTGCAAACTGAACCGCCTCGAAAGTAGATACCATCAGGCCAAGAACCCGCATACAAGTCCAGGGAGGAGACCATTTGTTAGACAAGAGGCAAATTGCAGTCTGCAATTTATGGAGTTTGTCCAGAGGAAGGAGCACTCTGGCTACTGCTGAGTTCAGAGTCCGGCCTAAATAGGCTTTGTGGATGGAACCAGGGCAGACTTCTGAAAAATCAGAATCCAGCTGAACGCCCGCAGAGTTTGTATTGTGATCTCCAAGTTCTCCACCAAAGAGGGAGATTCTGCTCGCAGAAGGAGATCGTCCAAGTAACAGTGCCGCGATCCCCCGTTAGCGTAGCAAGGCTAGCACCGGAGCCACCACTTTTGTGAAGACCCAAGGAGCGGAGGCTAGACCAAGGGGTAACACGCCACAAACTGATAATGCTCCTCTCCCACAGCAAAGCAAAGAAAACGCTGGTGACTGGCACATATTGGAATGTGAAGATAGGCATCCTGGATATCTAAAGAGGTGAGGAAACTTCCGACACAGGGATGCCACCACCGTTCGAATGGACTCCACTCTGAACTTCTGTACCCACACAAAGCAGTTTAGAGCCTTGAGGTCCAGGATTGGACATGCTTTGCCTTTCTTCCTGGGGACTGATCAAAGCTGGGACAAATACCCCTTGAAGGAACAGGTCTTGTACCACCCCAAACAGACCATGTAACCGTTCTGGAGTTCCAAGGCCGATCCATGAGCACAAATAGCGAGTGACTTACTAATTACTTTGTAGCTGCCAGGTACACCCAGATTGCCCGAACCACATCCAGGGCATGCAACACCACTTCTCCAGGATGTTTCAGCCTGGGACATGGGGGGAGGCAACACAACACAATGTCTTCATTCAAATGGAAATACAAGACAACCTTTGGAAGAAATAACGGACAGAGGCAATGAACCACCTTGTCTCAGTGGACAACCAAGATGGACAAGATAACGGCGCCAATCCTAACACCCTGCACGCAGAGGTGATTGCCACCAAAAAGACCACCTCCTGGGACAGTAAGCAGGAGAATCTCCCGAAGAATTTTAAAGGAATGCTCCTGGAGAGCAGAGCACGATATTGAGATCCCAAAGTGGTAACGGAGACTGCAGTGGAGGAGTCAAGTGTCGAATCCCTGAATAAGGTACGCACCAGGGAGAGCGTGGCAAAAGGTCATTGAAAGAAGGTGGATACCTGGCCCTTGATGGTACTCAAAGCCAATTTTTCCTCAACCCCCATTGAAGGAAGGTCAAGACCCAAGCCACAGAGAAAGAGTGAGGGTGAGCCCCAAGAGACTCACACCACGAAGATCTTCCTAGAGGTAGAGTCCCTGCCTTTTTAACAGAATTTGAGCCACGGACTCAGACAAACCTCTATGCTTCAACACCTGGCTTTCAACAGCCAAGCCGTCAAAGCCAGCGACTGTAAAGCAGGGTGGAAGATTGGCCCTTGTGACAGCAGATCCTCCCTGAGAGGCAGTCTCCAAGGGACATCGGTGACCAGCCGCACCAGGTCAGCATACCAAGCCCGGTGAGGCCAGTCCGGAGCCACTAAAATGACCGGAATTCCTTCTGCCTCGATCCTGCACAAGAGACTCGGCAGAAGCTATAGAGGGAAGGCATAAATCCGATACTGGCCCCCATGGGGCCACCAGTGCTTCTGTGGAGTCCGCCAGAGGATCCCATGACAGTGCTACACACCTCTGCACCTTTCTGTTGAGCCAAGACACCATCAACCTCAGGGGGCCCCCACTGGAGAAACAAGTGATGAATCATCGGAATGAGGGGACCACTCCCATTGGTCCAACGCCTGCCGACAGATAATCCACCTGGCAATTTTCCACCCCTGGAATATGTATGTCGGAGAGGGCCGGAACGAAGCGTTCTGCCCCACGTAGAATGCCGGAAACTTCCAGAGCTGCCAATACACTTCTCGTGCCCCCCTGGTAATTGACATAAGCCACGGCGTTATCCGATTGAAATCGCACTGGACACCCCTGAAAATGATCCCTCCAGTGGTCCAGGCAAAGCCTGATTGCTCTGAGTTCCAGGACATCGGTAGTTTGGACTTTTCCAGTGTCCAGACACCCTGAGCGGAGCCCCAGCCCAGGACCCCTCCCCACATAGGCAGGCTGGCATCCGTGGTGACCACTGTCCATTACAAGGGGAGGCAGGATTTGCCCTGGAGAAGAGCCGAAGGGAGAAGCCACCAGACCAGGGACCCTTTTGTTTCCCTGCTCAGCCGGATCCGATTGTCCAGAAACATCAGGACACTTGTACAATTGGTCACGATCTCCCTTTGCAGGGACCTCGTATGGAACTGGGCAAACAGGACCGCCTCAAAAAAAGGTAGAAACCATCAGACCCAGCACCCGCATGCAAACCTGGAGGGATGGCCACCTGCTGGACAGCAGAAGATGAATTGCAGAATGCAGTTTCTGGAGTTTATCCAGAGGAAGGAACACTGACTAGACCAGAGTCAGACCCAGATAGTCCAGCTTTGTGGAAGGACCCAGAGCAGACTTCAGATAATTCAGAAGCCATCCGAAATCCCTCTCCATATAGAGATGTCCACGTTGTCCACCAGAGCAGCAGATGACTCCGCACGCAGAAGAGGGTCGTCCAGGTAGCCCAATACTGCAACATAATGCTAGCAGCTGGGCCGACACTTTTGTGAAGACCCAAGGAGCGGAGGCGAGACCAAAGGGTAACCCCACAAACTGATAATGTGCCTCTCCCACGGTGAAGCAGAGGAAGAGCTAGTGACCGACACATATTGGAATGTGTAGGTAAGCGTCCTTGATGTCGATCGAGGCAAGGAATGCCACCACCGTGCGAATGGACTCCATTCTGAACATCTGTACCCGCACAGCACAATTCAGTGCCTTGAGGTCCACTGTTGGGTGCAGCTTGCCCTCTTTCTTGGATACTGTTAACCGGTTTGCATAAAACCCCTGAAAACACACTGCGGTCGGAATCGGAACAATCACCCCTTGAAGTACAAGGTCTTGCACCATCCCAAAAAGAGCCTGTAAGCAGCTCACGTTGGAAGGAAAGAACCTTTCAGGAGGGTAAGAACGAAACTCGATCTTGTAGCCGGACTGTATGCCTTTGTGGACCCACTTGTCTTGCAACAAGGAAGTCCACGGGTCCGGGAACCAGCGAAGAGACCCCCCCCCCCACCCCAAGTACGGATGAGGGCGCACCTTAAAGTTGAAGGAGCCTTGTCCGCGGATCTGGAGAATGCAGCTCTAGACTTTCCAGACCAAGGTAACTTTGAACCCTTGTCGGCCCACTGGGGCGAACGGACCAAGAAACTTCTTGTGAGCCGAGAAGGACGGGCCACATCTACGAGGATCCTTACTCTTACTTTTCCCCCCTGTGAGACCATTAATGTCATCCAGGGTAGATCCAAACGATCTCCTTGAAAAGGGAGATCAGTTAAGGCCTTTTTAGAAGTCTCGTCCGCAGACCAACATTTGAGCCAGGAAAAAACCTCTAAGAACCACTGCCGAAATAGGCAAAGGCAGGGAGGAGCTGCTCTCCCTCCAGGTCACGGGGGAAAGGTTTAGCCCACTCGGTCAGTTTGCAAAACCAAGGCAATGATGAATACTAGCCTAAGTGCCGAACCAGTAACAGTGAACATATTGCGAGATACAGCTTCTGCCTTACTGTCAGCCGGATCCTTAAAGGCTAGAGACTCTTCAACCGGAAACATGATTGCCTTGTTCAATCTGGAAACCAGGGGTTCCACAGCCGGGGGAACAGTCCAATTTTTAAGAAGGAACTCTTCAAAAGGGGTACCGTATTGAAAATGTCTTAAGAGACCGCAGGGGGATATTCCCACTCTTTTGCAACAATGCTGTCAAAAGAGAGGAAGGGGAACACCTTTGCCGCTGTAGATGGCTTGTGAGTGCCAGAGGCAACCGTGCCTCCTTTGCTTTAGCAGCCGCCTCCTTTTTTAAACTCATGTACAGACACAATCAGTGCATCCACCTCGCTTCAGGGTTGATAAATCAAATAAATATTCAGATAATGTGTAAATGAATTACATTACATCAACTCTGAAGCGCAGTACCTCCCCCACCTATCTAATTGATCTAGATTATCCAGCCCATCACCCAGTCCAGCAGTTGATTGTAGATTCCGCAGGAACAAATAGAAAAATCTATCTAAGGGGGAAAAAATGCCAGGACCAAAGATCCCAGCAAGGAAATGGGTCCTTATTCCTGACTAGGCAGACAAAAACTGAGTACCTATAGCAGAGGGGGAGTATACCTCCTGGAACTGCCCATAGGTGTAGTCAGTCTTTTTTTCTGCCTAGTGTCCTATTCCTGTAGGGAGCAGTATAACCCAATGGTTAAGATGATCAGGAGCTGTGTCCGTCAATGAAGGAAAGAGAAAACCTTAGACTTAA
This sequence comes from Pelophylax lessonae, assembly GCF_965119305.1. NCBI lineage: Eukaryota > Metazoa > Chordata > Amphibia > Anura > Ranidae > Pelophylax > Pelophylax lessonae. The sequence continues at coordinate 117,194,163 of NC_138774.1, read as the reverse complement.
CGGCGACAGTATTTCTAAGAGCCTTCCAGGACAGCACCTGGAGAGAGCGCAGCTCCAGCCAAACACTGCAGACTTTAAATCCCTCCTCTTTCACCATGCCTTCAGTTATAAAGTATCCTCCGACATAAAGAAAAAGAGCATATAACAGAACCACCAACACATAGGTTATACATTTTATAAAGCACAACATTTTAGGCAGTGTAGTAGGCTGCTGTCCTGAAAGGCTCTTCGAAATACCGTCACCGGTAAGTCTAACTAAGGTTTTCTCAAATCGCCTTTCAGGACAGCACCTGGAGAGGATATAGTAACTTACCCTAGAGCGGGACCACTGCCTGCAGTACATTCCTCCCGAAGGATTGATCTGCAGCTGACAGCAAGTTCAGCCTATAGTGCAGGGATCCTCAAACTACGGCCCTCCAGCTGTTGTGGAACTACGTATCCCATGAGGCATTGTAAAACAATGACATTCACAGACATGACTAGGCATGATTATTTTAGTTCCTGAACAGCTGGAGGGCCATAGTTTGAAAACCCCTGCTATAGTGCTTGAGAAAAGTGGAATAACTGGACCAGATAGCTGCCTTGCAAATTTGTTCAGGCAAAGCACCGGCCCTTGAGGCCCAGGACGTAGCCTTCCGACCTGGTAGAATGGAGCCCAATATCTTCAGGAGGAGTTTCTCTTTGAGCCACATAAGCTACTTCAATTGCCCATTTCAGCCACCTTCCCAAGGTGCCCTTTGATGCCTTTTCACCCTTACAAGGTCCTGTGAATATTATAAACAGGGCATTTGACCTGCTTTACTCTTTGGTGACCGACAGGTAGTGTATTAGACTCCTAACATCCAGGGAATGAAAGGCTCTCTTTAGCGTTAGCTGGTGTTGAGGTAAAAGTAGGCAGCACAATTTGAGTGCGGTGAAAGGATGTAGCTATTTTAGGGAGAAAAGCTGGATCCGTCCGAAGAATAACTCTGGAAAAATAATCAAAAACGGGTCTGTAATAGACAGGGCCTGAATCTCACTCTTCTGGCAGAAGTAATTGGCACCAAAAAAGTGTCTTCAAGACCAAATGTTTCAGAGATGACTCTGCTAAAGGTTCAAACTGAGCCTTAGTAAGTAAGTCCTTGTAAAACTAAAAGATAGATCCCATTTGGAGAAATTCTTAATAGTCGTTGGCCTGCTTCTAGCTAAAGCCTTTAAAAAAACCTTATAAATTAAAGTCTCTTGTGATAAGGTCTTTTTAAAGAAAACAGAGCTGCCACCTGTGTCTTCAGGGTACTTGCAGCTAATCCTTTCTCCATTACTTCATGGAGGAACTCTAAAACAGAAACTATATCTTACTAGAAATTTGTTAAAAGGAACACCAGGAGTTCTACTTTTTCCAAACTTTCATATGAATAGCCCTAGTAATTTTTCCCTACTGGACATCAGTGTGGAAATTACATTTTTCTGAAAGGCCTCTGGCCCTCAAGAGATCTTCCTCAAACCACGTAGTCAACTGAAGCCGCTCTGGATGATTTAGGGTCCCTTGTGTCAGAAGATCTTCCCTGACCGGGAGTTTCCAGGGTGGTTTCACTGCCAAATTCAAGAGCGTCACAAACCAAGGTCTTTTTGGTCAAAAGGGTGTGATCCGGATTAAGCTGGTAGATTCCTCCCTGAACTTCCTGAGAACCAGAGGAATCAGATGGAAGGGGGGGGGGGGGAAACGCATAGCACAAGGGGGGGGGGGGAACGCATAGCACAAGGGGGGGGGGGGGGGGGGGGAGTCCCAAGGATGAGCAAATGCGTCTAGGCCCAGCGGTTGATCCTCCCTGTGAAGGAAAAAGAATACTGGCACCTTGGTGTTTTGTTGGTTTGCAAACAGGTCGATCTGGGGAAACCCCCAAGTCTCTGAAATAAGGAAAATTTCCTGATTCAGACTCCATTCTGATTCCAGAACCTTCTTCCTGCTCAGAAGATTTGCCAGCAGATTCTGGGAGCCCTTCAGGTGGACTGCCATCAAGGATGCCACATTCTGTTCTGCCCAGTCCAGTAACTGCATGGCCAGCTCCAAGAAGCTTCTGCTTCTTGTTCCCCCTTGCCTTGAGACATAGGCTACTGCCATCATATTGTCTGACAGGACTTGTACATGCTGACATCTTATGTTTTGCTGGAAAAACACAAGAGCCTGGGCCTATGGCTTTTAATTCTCGCCAATGTGAAGACTTCCTGGCCTCTGCTTTGGACCTAGTGCCTTGCTGTCTGACCGTCCAGGTGGGCTCCCCACCCCCAAGAACTTGCGTCTGTGGTCAGTCTCTTGTTCAGAGGAAAAGGAACAGCCTAGGCCCTTTGTCAGACTGGCTGGGTTTCGTCACCACCAGAGGGCCTTTTTTTACCCTTGCTGAGATCTTGATAGGCTTTTCTAGTGGCTCTAGGTGAGACCACTTTTGCAGGATCTCCATCTGCAAAGGGCGAGATTGTAACCTGGCTCACTGTACTGCTGTAATAAACGAGGTGGGAAGGCCCAGGGCCGCCATAGCTGTCCGAACTGGCAGTTTGAGGTTGGTCTGCAACTGAGCAACTTTTACCATTTTTCTTGAGGCATCCCTCAGATCTATACTCGGCATGAAACAACTCGGAGATAGCAGTTTTGTCACTGTATAGATGGTGTCCATTCGAAAACGCTTGTATCTTATCGATTTGTTCAAAACCTTGAGATTTAGGATCAACCAAAACTTTTCTGAAGGTTTCTTTACCAAGAAGACGTGAGAATAAAATTCCTCGGCCTTCTTGTTCCTTAGGGACCTGGATGACTACTTGTTGCATCAGCTCCTGTAAAAGAAACATCATAGCCAAAGCCATCTCCTGATCCTTTGGAAGCGGGGTGACAAGGAACCTCCTTGGGGGAGTTTTTGAGAACTCCAGGTTGTATCCTGACAAAACTTTTTCGGATGAAAGGACTCACTGGTATTTGTTTCCATTGAGGGAACAGACTTAACCTTCCTCCCACTGGAGGGGTACTGTCATTTAGCCTTAGAGCTACTACCGTGGATGCCATAGCTTGTTTCAGGCTAGATGAGGTAGGATCCCAAGCTTTTTAAGGAGTACATCCGCCCTTTTGTCCATGGGATCCTTTAACACACCCATGTCTTCAAAAGCTAGGTCTATGCGGCGAGATACTTGGGAAAAAGCGGCATCCACTTTAGGCTTTTTGTTCCAGACCTGAGACTATTAGCAAAACAGGGAGCCTTTTCAGGATTTTTCCATTCCTTTTTAAGCATTTCTGTAAGGGTCTTGTGTACAGGAAAGACTATGTTTAGTCTCATCCAGTCCTTCATACATTTTGTCATGAACTGACAGTTGCACTTTTTCCTCCTGAATACCCAGGGTAGTATAGATTGCCTTTAGTAGATCTTGTACTTCTTCTAAGTGCAAGTTATACTTGGAAGGCCTTTCCAAATCTTCCTCTTCCTCTGAATCCCTGAGGGAGGGAAGTGTGCTTGCTCCTTCACCTTCTGAGTCACTACACTCTGCAGACTTTGAGGTGGATGCATAGGAGCTTGACAAAGCACTCTGCTGGGAGTCTGTCTGTGCAGGTGGGGCTTTAACAAGGACTTGACTGAACTCTGTCAGCTTTTTCACTGAAGAAAATAAATCCTTGCACTGCTGCGCAGATTCTACTTTTACTAAATCTGCAATACAGGTCTTGCATAATGGCTTAGGCCATGTATTCTTTAAAGGAGACTTGCAGGAAGGACACTTCATTTTCACTGAAGGAGACCTGGACTTAACTGTGGCTTTCCCCTGAAAACCAAACAAATACTCCTATTACCTACCTATAACACAAGTGAACAGCCTAAATAAACAGACACCCCTGTTACCCAACACCCACTGAACAGCTTAACACCTAAAGGAAAAAAGGTGCGCCCACCGCAGAAAAAACAACAGACTACACAATATAACACTAAGGCTGGAGCATTTAGAAACCGTGGCAGGCTCAAATAGAGGCAAAGAAAACCACCATAGAAAGCCCAATAGAAAAAGTTAGAGGGTCCCCTGCCCCCTCTTACCTGGGCCTGGCTGGTGCTGGAGGCGCCTGCATCCTCCGTCGCTGCCGACTTCACTTCCATCCCTATGGAGAACGCAGCGAGAGAGCACTGAACCGATCAGATTCAAAAATACCGCCACTGGCGTCCTCACTACCCGAGGACCAGAAGCATCAGCCCTTGACCCGCCGCTGACTCGCGTTTTCAGCGGCCAGAACTACGCCGCCCGCCCTCCCCAGAGGTCCCGCCCACCGCGCCTGCGCCCTCACAAGCGGGGGACCGACCTGCCGGGAAATTAGAAAACCGGCCCAACTGCTCACAAGTGGACCCAGGGCGCACAGATGGGACCACCAGCAAGGCCCAGCTAACCTGAACTATAGGAAGGCCAGCGACATCCTCGGTACCCACCCCCCGGGGGGGGGGGGATTGGGATGGTCAGCATCATCACAACCTACTAAGGTGACCACCTTTCCCCCCACCTGGAGAGCGCGCAGCCACCCACAAGAGGTTCCTCGCAGTGCTTCCACCATGGAGGAGGAAACACAACAACTGAAGGCATGGTGGAAGAGGAGGAATTTAAAGTCTGCAGTGTTTCCTAATTTTGGGTGGAGCTGCGCTCGCTCCAGGTGCTGTCCTGAAAGGCGATTTGAGAAAAAATACTTTAATAGTAGCTCTCCCCCCCCCCCCTAAAAACTCACCTGAGCCCGATCTAGCAGTGTGCACGTCTGCAGTTGCTCTTCTCCCCTCTCCCCACTGTCACAGGCTAGAACCATTGGCTTCTGCTGCGGTCAGTCAAAACCTGTGCGCAGAGAGCAGGGCCAAGCCTGGATGTGTGTCCGAATAGGCACAAATAGCCCAGTTTGGGATCGCGCGCAAACACACACAAGTTCCTCCATAGGAATCGGGGGGGGGGGGTCAAGGAGCAGCAGTGGGGGACCCCAGAAGAGGGGGGGATCACAGCTGCTCTGTGCAAAACAAGTATGACTTGTCTTTATTATTTTCATGAAAAAACACTTAAAGCTTTACAGGAGAGATCCTATTCTTTGTTCACATTTTTGAAAATAAGGGACTTCCCAGCTGTAACACAAGATAGGGGACTCAGACAGAAGGGACATTAGCAAACATGGTAGGGAGTTAAATGAATTAAGCAAATATTAAGTGATCAAGTCCACAATTGACCAGCTGTAAGCAAAATTTCACAAAATTTACCTAAACACATTAACCGCTTGCCAACCAGCTGCCGTAAGTTTACTGCAGCAGGTCGGCTCCGTCCCGTGAAATGAAGTACTGGTAAGTCGCTTCACTGGACCGCTAACGGGGGCACGTGCGCCCATTGGCCACAGGGTGAGCCAATCAGCAGGTCCTGTGGCCGCGATTGCCGCCGAGCATCGACGATCCCTCCCCATGGAGATAGAACTGCGGTCTGCCGTTGTAAACATGGCAGACCGCTGTTCTGTCAGTTATGAACACAGGGATCCTGAATTCCTCTTTAGGAACACAGATCTGTGTTCATGCAGCAAGCCCCCCCCCCCAGTTAGAAAGCACCCCCTAGGGACACATTTAACCCTTTGATCACCCCCTGGTGTTAACCCCTTCCCTGCCAGTGTCATTAGTACAGTAACAGTGCATATTTTTAGCACTGATTACTGTAGTAATGTCACTGGTCACCCCAAAAGTGTCAGGTGTATGATCTGTCTGCCGCAATGTCGCTAAAAATCACTGATCGCCGCCATTACTAGTAAAAAAATTTAATAAAAAACAAATCTTTCCCCTAGTTTGTAGACACGATAACTTTTGCAAAAAAAATTATATATATATATATATATATATATATATATATATATATATATATATATATACACACACACACACACATACATATATATATATATATATATATATATATATATATATATATATATATATATATATATATATATATATATATATATATATATATATATGTATATATATATATATATATATATATATAATAAATCACAGAAGGTGGCCACCAAAAGAAAGCTCTATTTGTGGGAAAAATAGGGCATCAATTTTATTTGGGTACAGCGTCGCACGACTGTGCAATAGTCAGTTAAAGTAACGCGGTGCTGTATCGCAAAAAATGGCCTGTCATTAAGGGGGGTAAATCCTTCCAGTCCAGAAGTGGTTAAAAGTTTAGGTGAACTGCAGAAATATGCAAACCATGTTGGGAAATGTAGCATGACAGTTATATATATATATATATATATATATATATAACAGAAAGACGTGTGTTATGAAGTTCTTGGTTTTTCCTGGCTAGTATGAGCACATATAAAGAAGGCTTATGTTGAATAAAGATCTCCATACACCAAAGCACCGAGGGAGGAAATGACAGCTATGGCCTTTCAAGAAGAAAAACCGGACGCAGTCCTGGAGTGAAAGAAGCCCTTTATTACACACAGGTAGGGTTTGCCCAGCCCCTGAAAATAGACACTGTTTAAAACTGTAAACTTCAATAAGTTTCCTTTCCAGTCTTTAAAAGGAGCAACTGGCAAGGTCTTACTGGAAGGAGCATGGAACAAACGCATAATGCTGTGGTCTTACAGTCCTTATTCAAACTAAACAAGCCTACTTTATGCTGACTTTTTAGGCACGGAAAGCAAAAGCTGCAGAAAAGCTGCTTTGTATTGCATTGAAACTGCTTAGCATTTCCTGTTCAGAGAAGCACAGCTTTGGGCTTTGAGGAAACTTCATGACTCAGTGCAGCATCAGTTAGAACATATGTATTTTGCTATAAACAAGCATATGGTGCGTTCATATAGGTGTCAGCTACGTTAGCTAAACAGCCATGCTTCTCCGGTTAGGACTTCATACTATAAACACAGAAGGCACAAGTGCTAGCTACATTTACAACATTACATAACAGTCCTAAAGATTTTGGACAGCAACACCCCGCGGTGGGGCTAAAAGTGATTTTATATTATACAAGAGCTCTTAATATTCCCAACTACGTAGATGAAAGAATGCAATCGCTTTACTAGATCCCAGGACATCACATTCCATCAATTTGATACTAACCATACATCCAAATGAGGGATTTTTGAGGCGTTATGTTACATGCATTACAATCATAATTAATGATCTGAAATTGCATAGATCTTTCTTTATATCAAGAAATGGTGGAGGTTCCCTCTTGAATGTTTGGACAGAAAACAAAAAAGGAGGATTTAGAAACATTGGGCCCTGTTCACTTCACATGAAGTCGATCACTAGGGATTTGCACAAAGCCATACAATTCCATCCGATATGGAACAGAGTACTCCTAATCAAACAATCCTCTACAATATAGACTAAGGGAGACCATAAATTTTTTTTCTCTTACGTCCTCCGACAGTCGCCGCCATCTTCATATTCGTCACAATGGGGTATTAGACTTTGCTCCGAAGGAGTAGCTAGGCAACAGAATATGTTAACATTAAAGCTTTTAACATATCCCACCCCCAGGGGGTGGTCCCCTCAGTCAATACCCTCCTACTTCCTGCATCCATATCTCAGTTTCAATGTCTAGCTTGTCAGGAGTAGCTGGATCTCTTTATGCTGGGGCTTTTTGCCTCAGCCTCTCTTTTTTGATTTTTTGTTTGAGTTTTTTCTCTCTCTTTATTTAGCTGTTCTTTTTGTCAGCATTAGTTAGTTCTTCTGATGAAGAGGATTCGTGCGGGCTGGGTCTCGGGCTGATCCCCCTGGTCGCAGGTCGTGGGTCAGTGGCTTCCCAGCCTGCCTTCGAGCGTTCAGCCAGGTAACGCTCCTGGCACAGTGAACGACCCATCCCTGTTCAGTGCAGGGATGATTGGTGAGGTGGCTACCTCACTGGACGCTGTGCGGTTTCTTAACCCCGATTTTGTGCGTCCTGGATGCGACTCTTCCTGCCTCATGTGCAGAGGCTTGTTCGCCTGTGCGGGTTCCCCACGCCATTAAGAGGTAAGTATCTATGTGGGGACCTGTCTGTCGGGGGGGTGTCAGTCTGGGACTGTGTAACCTGCCTCTGTTCACACCGTTTGGCTCCCTATCGCTATGGCTGCACGCTGTGGGCTGCAGGGGGGGGGGGGGGGGCTGTGTGACACTGTGTCAGCCTGTGTGAGGTGTGAAGGGCTGTGTGCTGTGGGGCATGTTTTGTCATGTTTGGGGCATGATACAGCGATCGCTGCGGCGATCCGCCATGATTTTTACATGTGTGGTGTTATCTGCATCACAGTAGTGGGGGAGCGGCGGCGCCATTTTGACTGCGCTCGCTCCGGCCGCATGTTTTCACTGCGGGCGGCCATTTTCTTGTAGCCTTCCATAGGCTTTAATAGAGCGCCCTGATTTCATCACTTCCTCTTTCCTGGGTGCACCGATCGAGGCGGCAGCAACAGCAGGGGTCTCTTCAGGTTTTATCCTTCTGTTCTTCCTATATCCATTGCCTGTGTTCAGTTTTGTCCCTGTGGGGGTCTCATTGTGCTTGTGTGTGTGTGCGTCGGGCTGCGCTCGCCGCGCTTGTTAAAGGGGCAATTAACCCTTTATTCTCCGGCATATTTTTTTGGGGCAATGGATTCTCAGGAGGGCAAATTTCCTGCCAACTTGGTGGGAAGCCAGGGGACTGCAGTTTCCCCCCCAGGGGGGGATTTAGCCGAAGTGGTGGCTAACCTTGCTGCTCAGGTGCAGATGCTGGTGGCTGCTCAATCCACTAAAAGACCCAGAGTTTGTTTCCTCTGATTCTGAGGGTGATGGGGCTGCTATGGCTGGGGTCTCCTTATCGGGGTCCCGTTCCTCCCTGGATCTCGTGGGGTTGAGGTGGAGGCTGAGGGGGTTGATAATTCTCCCCCTGGCTCGCCTGAAGAGCTTGCAATCATGGATGAATTGGTTGCTTCTATAAAACAAACGCTGCGTTTGCAGGATGAACTGTGTCCTCCTGCTGCCCTGGCGGCTTATGGGACGCAGAAAAGACGCAAGACATCGCAGGTCTTTCCTTGCACTGATGATTTTCAGCGCGCTGTTAAGGAACAATGGCGCAATTTACGCAAGCCTTTTGCTGTGCCAAGTAGGTTCAGGCTGCGTTATCCTTTCACGCCTGCCACTGATGAACGGTGGTGTGTGCCACCCCCGGTGGATTACGCGATTGCGGTTTTGAATAAATCCACTGCGATTCCTGCAGAGGATACTCCGGTGTTCCGAGATGCCACGGATAGGAGAATGGAGTCTCTTGCCCGTCATACTTATTCTGTTACGGGTTCGATGCTGAAAGCTCTGTTTGCCTCTCTTATGGCAGCCCAGGCTGTCGCAAGTTGGACGCAGGTGCTTAGGCGCGTCTTAGTGGCTGATTCGGCCTCACCGGCGACATTGGATATGGTGGATCAAATCCATCAGGGTGTCATGTATCTGTGTGATGCGGACTTGGATTTAGTGCCGTTGGCTGCACGTGTACAAAGCGTGGCGGTGTTGTCTCGCCGCCTGGTTTGGTTAAAGTGTTGGTCTGTGGACCAATCTTCGCGCAAGACCTTAGCCAATCTGCCTTAGGATGGATCTCGCCTTTTTGGGGAATCCTTGGATACGTTGATAAAGGGGATCACGGGCGGTAAGAGCACTCTCTTGCCCCACTTCCCCAAGGCTAAGGGGGCTCCTGGTAAGGAACATACTAATTTTCGGCCTCCTCAGGGGTCCTTTCGTGCCTTTTGGTCGCACTACAAGGGCAAACCGTTCAAGGGTCAAGGCTCCCAAAAGAAGCCGTGGTCTGGTAAACAGAAGTCCGGTCAGTCCGGACCCGCTGCCCATAATGCGGCCTGAAGGGGCGCCCTCACCCAGTTCTGGGGTGGGGGGGGACGCTTGCTCGGTTTTCTTCAACCCTGGCTGGCCCGCGTGCGGGACCGGTGGGTTCAGGAAATCGTTCGATCTGGCTACAAGATCGAGTTTCTCTCTCGGCCGGAGAGCAGATTCTTTCCTTCAAATCTTCAACTGTCTCCGGAGCGGTTGCGGGATCTGCACCTAGCGGTGCGGGACCTGAGGGCTCAGGGAGTGGTGGTTCCGGTGCCTCATCGGGACAGATTTCGGGGGTTTTATTCAAATCTGTTCACCGTGCCGAGGAAGGAGGGCAAGGTTCGTCCAATTCTGGACTTGAAGGCTCTGAACCGCTTTGTGCGGGTTCGCAAGTTCCGCATGGAATCCCTGCGGTCGGTGGTGGCTGCCCTGGTTCCGGGGGAATTCATGGCCTCCATCGATTTGAAGGATGTGTACCTTCACATCCCGATTTTCGAGGGTCACCAGAGGTACCTTTGATTCGCCATTGCGGAGGATCATTACCAATTCGCCTCGGCTCCACGGGTTTTCACCAAGGTGCATGCACCCGTTCTGGCTTTGTTTAGAGCCCAGGGCATCTCTGTCCTGGGGTATCTGGACGACATTCTGGTTCGGTCTGCGAGCAGCCAGGGTCTGGAAAAGGACCTGACCGTCACAATGCAAACTCTGCAGGAGTTTGGTTGGACGATAAATTTTCCAAAGTCGACGCTGAGTCCGTCGGTTCGTCTTCCCTACCTGGGAATGATCCTGGACTCGGTCCAGGCGAAGGTCTTCCTGTCGGAAGACAAACTCAGAACTCTTCAGGAGGAAGTCAGGTCCCTCAGGGACGTTCCGCACTCGTCTCTGCGGACGAGCATGAGATGTCTGGGATTGATGGTCTCGGCCTTCGAGGCGATTCCCTTCGCCCAGTTTCACATGCGGGGTCTCCAAGCGGAGATCCTGTCCAGGTGGGACGGGCGACCTCAATCTCTGGATCTTCAAATCTCGTTGAGCCATCGCACCAGAAGGGATCTTCTGTGGTGGCTCCGGTCCCTGATGGTATCGGGGGGCAAGTCCTTTCGTCCTATCTCATGGACAGTGATCACCACGGATGCCAGCCTGTCGGGCTGGGGTGGCGTTCTGTCCGCCCAGGTAACTTGGTCGGAGGGGGGAGTCCTCCCTTCCGATCAACATTCTGGAATTGCGTGCGATAAATCTCTGTCTTCATCGCTGGACGGACAGGCTGCAGGGCTGTCCGGTTCGGGTGCAGACGGACAATGCCACGGCGGTGGCCTACATCAACCACCAAGGGGGCACCAGGAGTGCCCGAGCGGCTCGGGAAGTGGCCGACATTCTGTCTTGGGCCGAGACTCATGTCCCGGCGATAACGGCAGTTCACATTCCGGGGGTGGAGAACTGGCAGGCAGACTATCTGAGTCGCCAGACCCTGGATCAGGGGGAATGGTCTCTCCACCCAGCTGTCTTCCAGATGTTGTGCGCGAAGTGGGGTCTTCCAGATGTGGACCTGTTCGCGTCTCGTCTGAACAACAAGGTGAGAAGGTTCGTGGCAAGGACGCGCGACCCTCGGGCAGACGCGTTGGTGGTCCCGTGGCATCAGTACAGACTGATGTATGCGTTTCCACCGATTCAATTGCTGTCCAGGTTCCTTCGCAGGTTGCAATCGGAACGCAGCACGGTGATTCTTGTGGCGCCGGACTGGCCTCGCCGGTCCTGGTACGCAGACCTCGTGAATCTGGCGGTCGACGCCCCATGGCGTCTACCTCTTCGAGAAGATCTCCTGTCTCAAGGGCCGATATTCCATCCTGCTTTACAGTCGCTGGCTTTGACGGCCTGGCTGTTGAGACCGAGGTCCTGAAGGCTAGGGGTCTCTCCCCTGAGGTCATTCGCACTTTGATCAACGCGAGGAAGCCTTCCTCAGGGAAGGTCTATTACAGTACTTGGAAGGCCTATTTTGCCTGGTGTGAGTCCAGGGGGTTTTCACCTCGCACGTACTCGGTTTCTCGAGTGTTGTCCTTCCTTCAAACGGGTGTCGACCAGCGTTTGGCGCTGGCTACGATCAAGGGTCAGGTGTCTGCGCTGGCCGTTCTTTTTCAACGTCCTGTGGCTTCTAACTCCTTGGTTGGCACCTTTGTTCAAGGGGTGCGGCATCTGGTCCCTCCTAGGAGGGAACCTCTGCCTCCATGGGACTTGAATCTCGTTCTGTGTTACAACGTGCTCCTTTTGAACAGATCAGGGAGATCTCGTTGTCTATGTTGTCCAAAAAGGTCGCCTTTTTGGTGGCGATCACTTCGGCTCGCAGAGTGTCGGAGCTGGCGGCTTTGTCCTGCAAGTCTCCGTATCTGGTCATTCACTTGGATAAGGTGGTCTTGCGACCTAATCTTTCTTTTCTTCCGAAGCGAGTTTCGGAATTTCATCTCAATGAGGATATTGTCTTGCCTTCGCTTTGCGCAAAGCCTAAACATCCGAAGGAGGTGAGGTTGCACTCTTTGGATGTTGTTCGGGCGATAAGGGTTTACCTTAAATCGACTGAGTCTTTTCGCAAGACGGATTCTTTGTTTGTTCTTCCGGAAGGTCCTCGGAAGGGCTTGGCGGCGTCGGCTTCTACCATCGCCAAATGGATCAGACAGACCATTGAACAGGCATATGCTTTGCAGGGAAAAGTTCCCCCTATGCCTGTGAAGGCGCACTCTACTAGATCTCTGAGTACGTCTTGGGCCTGTCGTCATGGGGCTTCTGTGGGCCAGGTGTGTAAGGCGGCGACCTGGTCGACCGTACACACTTCACAAAATTCTACAGAGTGGATGTTCAGGCATCGGCAGATGCTTCCTTTGGCCGCAAGGTTCTTAGTGCGGCAGTTCCTTAGGGTCCTTTGTTTTGGACCCCTGGCGTTTTGGGATATGTTTTTTATCCCTGGGTTATTTGCTTTTCCTGGGTTGTTGCTCCTGTTGAGCAAGTTTTTTTCATGTTGCCCAGCTGGTTTCCTTCCTTTGGTAAGGTTCCTTTCTTTGATGTGGAGACTGCGTTGCCTTACGGCGTGGCTGCGTTTCCCACCCCTCATGTTTGCACTGCTTTGGGACGTCCCCATTGTGACGAATATGAAGATAGCGGCGACTGTCGGAGGACGTAAGAGAAAACGGAATTTTTGTAAAATCTTACCTGTAAAATTCCTTTCTCTGAGTCCTCCGACAGTCGCCGCCTCTTCATATTCATCACATATGGGTATTAGACTTTGCTCCGAAGGAGTAGCTAGGCAACAGAATATGTTCACATTAAAGCTTTTAACATATCCCACCCTCAAGGGGTGGTCCCCTCAGTCAATACCCTCCTACTTCCTGCAACCATATCTCAGTTTTAGTGGAATAGCAGTAGAGTATACAACCAAACCACAAAAGAGGGGCGGGGGCGGCGACTGTCGGAGGACTCAGAGAAAGGAATTTTACAGGTAAGATTTTACAAAAATTCCGTTTTCTCTTACGTCCTCCGACAGTCGCCGCCTCTTCATATTCGTCACATATGGGGACGTCCCAAAGCAGTGCAAACATGAGGGGTGGGAAACGCATCCGCGCCGAAAAGGCAACGCAGTCTCCGCATCAAAGAAAGGAACCTTACCAAAGGAAGGAAACCAGCTGGGCAACAGAAAAAAACAAGTGCTCAACAGGAGCAACAACCCAGGAAAAGACAAAAAACCAGGGGATATAAAACTTATCCCAACAGCCAGAGGTCCCCAACAAGGGACCCAAGGGAATTGCCGCACTAAGAACCTTGCGGCCAAAGGAAGCATCCGCCGATGCCTGAACATCTACTTTGTAGAATCTTGTGAACGTGTGTACGGTCGACCAGGTCGCCGCCTTACACACCTGGGCTACAGAAGCCCCATGACGACAGGCCCAAGACGTACTCAAAGATCTAGTAGAGTGCGCCTTCACAGGCACAGGGGGAACCTTCCCCTGCAAAGCATAGGCCTGTTCAATGGTCTGCCTGATCCATTTGGCGATGGTAGAGGCCGAAGCCGCCATGCCCTTCCTAGGACCCTCCGGAAGAACAAACAAGGAGTCCGTCTTTCGAAAAGACTCAGTCGATTTAAGGTAAACCCTCATCGCCCGAACAACATCCAGAGAATGCAATCTCACCTCCTTTGGATGTTTAGGCTTCGCGCACAGCGAAGGTAAGACAATATCCTCATTAAGATGGAATTCCGAAACTCGTTTCGGAAGAAAAGAAGGATTAGGTCGCAAGACCACCTTATCCAAATGAACAACCAGGTACGGAGACTTGCAGGACAAAGCTGCCAGCTCCGACACTCTGCGAGCCGAAGTGATCGCCACCAAAAAGGCGACCTTTTTGGACAACATAGACAACGAGATCTCCCTGATCTGTTCAAAAGGAGCACGTTGCAACACAGACAGAACGAGATTCAAGTCCCAAGGGGGCAAAGGATCCCTCCTAGGAGGAACCAGATGCCGCACACCCTGAACAAAAGTGCCAACCAAGGAGTTGGAAGCCACGGGACGTTGAAACAGAACGGCCAGTGCAGACACCTGACCCTTTATCGTAGCCAGCGCCAAACGCTGATCGACACCCGTTTGAAGGACAGCACTCGGGAAACAGAGTACGTGCGGGGTGAAAACCCCCTGGACTCACACCAGGCAAAATAGGCCTTCCAAGTACGGTAATAAACCTTCCCCGAGGAAGACTTCCTCGCATTGATCAAAGTATGAACGACCTCTGGAGAGAGACCCCTCTCCTTCAGGACCTCGGTCTCAACAGCCAGGCCGTCAAAGCCAGCGACTGTAAAGCAGGATGGTATATCGGTCCTTGAGACAGTAGATCGTCTCGAAGAGGCAGACGCCACGGGGCGTCGACCGCCAGATTCACGAGGTCTGCGTACCAGGACCGGTGAGGCCAGTCCGGTGCCACAAGAATCACCGTGCTGCGTTCCGAGTGTAACCTGCGAAGGAACCTGGACAGCAACTGAATCGGTGGAAACGCGTACATCAGCCTGTACTGATGCCACGGGGCCACCAACGCGTCCGACGCGTCTGCCCGAGGGTCGCGCGTCCTTGCCACGAACCTTTTCACCTTGTTGTTGAGACGAGACGCGAACAGGTCCACATCTGGAAGACCCCACTTCGCGCACAACATCTGGAAGACAGCCGGGTGGAGAGACCATTCCCCCTGATCCAGGGTCTGGCGACTCAGATAGTCCGCCTGCCAGTTCTCCACCCCCGGAATGTGAACCGCCGTTATCGCCGGGACATGAGTCTCGGCCCAAGACAGAATGTCGGCCACTTCGAGCCGCTCGGGCACTCCTGGTGCCCCCTTGGTGGTTGATGTAGGCCACCGCTGTGGCATTGTCCGTCTGCACCCGAACCGGGCAGCCCTGCAGCCGGTCCGTCCAGCGATGAAGACAGAGACTTATCGCACGCAATTCCAGAATGTTGATCGGAAGGGAAGACTCCCCCTCCGACCAAGTTCCCTGGGCGGATAGAACGCCCAGAACACCACCCCAGCCCGACAGGCTGGCATCCGTGGTGATCACCGTCCACGAGACAGGACGAAACGACTTGCCCCCGGACACCATCGGGGACTGGAGCCACCACAGGAGGTTTCTTCTGGTGCGATGACTCAACGAGATTTGAAGATCCAGAGATTGAGGTCGCCCGTCCCACCTGGACAGGATCTCCGCTTGGAGACCCCGCGTGTGAAACTGGGCGAAGGGAATCGCCTCGAAGGCCGAGACCATCAATCCCAGACATCTCATGCAGGTCCGCAGAGACGAGTGCGGAACGTCCCTGAGGGACCCGACTTCCTCCTGAAGAGTTCTGAGTTTGTCTTCCGGCAGGAAGACCTTCGCCTGCACCGAGTCCAGAATAATTCCCAGGTAGGGAAGACGAACCGACGGACTCAGTGTCGACTTGGAAAATTTATCGTCCAACCAAACTCCTGTAGAGTTTGCATCGTGACAGACAGGTCCTTCTCCAGACCCTGGCTGGTCGCAGACCGAACCAGAATGTCGTCCAGATATCCCAGGACAGAAATGCCCTGGGCCCTCAATGCCAGAACCGGTGCAAGCACCTTGGTGAAGACCCGCGGAGCCGAGGCGAGACCAAAAGGCAACGCCACGAACTGGAAGTGATCCTCCGCAATGGCAAATCGAAGGAACCTCTGGTGACCCTCGAAAATGGGGATGTGAAGATACGCATCCTTCAAATCAATGGAGGCCACGAATTCCCCCGGAACCAGGGCAGCCACCACCGACCGCAGGGATTCCATGCGGAACTTGCGAACCCGCACAGAGCGGTTCAGAGCCTTCAAGTCCAGAATTGGACGAACCTTGCCCTCCTTTCTGGGCACGGTGAACAGATTGGAATAAAACCCCCAAAATCTGTCCCGATGAGGCACCGGACCCACCACTCCCTGAGCCCTCAGGTCCCGCACCGCCAGGTGCAGGTCCCGCAAACGCTCTGGAGACAGTTGAAGATTTGAGGGAAAAAATCTGCTCTCCGGCCGAGAGAGAAACTCGATCTTGTAACCAGATCGAACGATCTCCTGAACCCATCTGTCCCGCACACGGGCCAACCAGGGTTGAAGAAAACCGAGCAAGCGTCCCCCCACCCCAAAACTGGGTGAGGGCGCCCCTTCAGGCCGAACTGTTATGGGCTGCAGATCCGGATTGGCCGGACTTCTGTTTCCCAGACCAGGGCTTCTTCTGAGAGCCTTGACCTTTGAACGGCTTGCCCTTGTAGTGCGGCCGAAAGGCACGAAAGGACCCCTGAGGGGGCCGAAAATTAGCATGCTTCTTCCCAGAAGCCCCCTTAGCCTTGGGGAAATGGGGCAAGAGAGTGCTCTTACCCCCGGTGATCCCCTTAATCAACACATCCAAGGACTCCCCAAAAAGGCGAGACCCATCATAAGGCAGATTGGCTAAGGTCTTACGTGAAGATTGGTCCACCGACCAACATTTTAACCAAACCAGGCGGCGAGACAACACCGCCACGCTGTGCACACGTGCAGCCAATGGAACCAGGTCCAGGTCCGCATCACACAGATACATGACACCCTGGTGGATTTGATCCACCATATCCAGGGTCGCCGACGAGGCCGAGTCGGCCACTAGGACGCGCCTAAGCATCTGCGTCCAACTTGCGATCGCCTGGGCCGCCATGAGAGAAGCAAACAGAGCTTTAAGCATAGAACCCGTAACAGAATAAGTATGACGGGCAAGAGACTCCAATCTCCTATCCGTGGCATCACGGAACACAGGGGAATCCTCTGCAGGAATCGCAGTGGCCTTGTTTAAAACCGCAATTGCGTGATCCACTGGGGGAGGCACACACCACCTTTCATCAGTGGAAGGCGAGAAAGGATAACGCAGCTTGAACCTACTTGGTACAGCAAAAGGTTTGCGCAGATTGCGCCATTGATCCTTAACAGCGCGCTGAAAATCATCATTGCAGGGAAAAACCTGCGGCGTCCTGCGTTTTCTCTGCGTCCCATAGGCCGCCAAGGCAGCGGGGGGGACACACTTCATCCTGCAAACGCAGTGTTTGCTTTATGGAAGCAATCAATTCATCCGTGATTGCAAGCTCTTCAGGCGAGCCAGGGGGAGAATCAACCCCCTCAACTTCAGCCTCCACCTCGGACCCCACTAGATCTAGGGAGGAGCGGGACCCCGATAAGGAGGCCCCCGCCATAACAACCCCATCACCTTCACCCTCAGAATCAGAGGAAAGAGCAATTCTGGGTCTTTTAGTAGATTGAGCAGCCACCAGCATCTGCACCTGAGCAGCAAGGCCAGCCACAATAGTGGCTAAATCCCCCACTGGGGGGGAAACAGCGGTCCCCTGGCTTTCCACCAAGGCGGTAGGAAATTTGCCCTCCTGAGAATCCATTGCCCCTGTAATGCCAGACAATAAAGGGTTAACTGCCCCTTTAAGCAAGCGCGGCAAGCGCAGCCCACCGCACCACACTCAAGCACAATGAGACCCCCACAGGGAATATGCAAACTGAACACAGGCAATGGATAGCAAGAACAGAAGGATAAAACCTGAGGAGACCCTCGCCGCTGCTGCTGCCTCGATCGGTGTTCCTGGAAAGAGGAAGTGATACTGCCAGGGCGCTCTATGAAAGCCTATGGAGGCTACAAGAAAATGGCCGCCATGCATGGAAAACATGCGGCCGGAGCAAGTGTAGGCAAAATGGCGCCGTTTGGCGCCGAAACCGCCGCTCCACAGTGCAGTAATGCACACGTGACATCTGTATAGGAATACATGTCAGATCACCGCAGCGACCGCTGTATATGCCCAAACATGCCAAAAAAACATGCCCCACAGCACACAGCTTCTCACACTGACCAGACTGACACACACAGTGTCACACAGCTCCCCCCCCCCCCCCCTTGCAGCCCACAGCATGCAGCCGAGAGATAGGGAGACAAGCAGTGTGAATAGAGGCAGGTTACACAGTCCCAGACTGACACCCCCCCAGACAGACAGGTCCCCACATAGATACACTTACCTCTCAATGGCGTGGGGGACCCGCACAGGCGAACAAGCCGCTGCACATGAGGCAGGGAGAGTCGCAATTCAAGACGCACAAAATGGGGGTTAAGAAACCGCACAGCGTCCAGTGAGGTAGCCACCTCACCAATCATCCCTGCACCGAACAGGGATGGGTCGTTCACTGTGCCAGGAGCGTTACCTGGCTGAACGCTCGATGGCAGGCTGGGAAGCCACTGACCCACGACCTGCGACCAGGGGGATCAGCCCGAGACCCAGCCCGCATGATCCTCTTCATCAGAAGAACTAACGCTGACAAAAATAACAGCTAAGTAAAGGTAGAGAGAAAACTCAAACAAAATTTCAAAAAGAAGAAAGAGTCTGGGGCAGAAAGCCCCAGCACAGGAAAAGCCAGCCACTCCTGACAAGCTAGACATTAAAACTGAGATATGGTTGCAGGAAGTAGGAGGGTATTGACTGAGGGGACCACCCCTTGAGGGTGGGATATGTTAAAAGCTTTAATGTTAACATATTCTGTTGCCTAGCTACTCCTTCGGAGCAAAGTCTAATACCCATATGTGACGAATATGAAGAGGCGGCGACTGTCGGAGGACGTAAGAGAAAACTGAATTTTTGTAAAATCTTACCTGTAAAATTCCTTTCTCTGAGTCCTCCGACAGTCGCCGCCCCCGCCCCTCTTTTGGGGTTTGGTTGTGTACTCTACTGCTATTCCACTGAAACTGAGATATGGATGCAGGAAGTAGGAGGGTATTGACTGAGGGGACCACCCCCTGGGGGTGGGATATGTTAAAAGCTTTAATGTTAACATATTCTGTTGCCTAGCTACTCCTTCGGAGCAAAGTCTAATACCCCATTGTGACGAATATGAAGATGGCGGCGACTGTCGGAGGACTCAGAGAAAGGAATTTTACAGGTAAGATTTTACAAAAATTCCGTTTTCTCCCTCTTCATTTACCAGTGGGTTGTAAAAAAGTAGCCGATTCCTCAATCCACACATTTGAGGTGGATGGAGGAATCCTACTGCTGTGATACTGTACTGTCGGCAGGGAGCCTTCCTTGCCGTTAGAAGACAATAGTCGGTGTGGTTGACACGCACCGATTGTTCCTGGAAAAAAATAGGTCAGGCTGGTTGTACACAAGTCAATCAATAACCCACACATGCATTAAAATTCGCTGCTGAACTGGCTGAATTTTGATCCATGTATTGGGGTTAAACTTCTGTTCGAGAGAAACATAGAGAAAGTAGTACATTGGGGATCCCACGTTCCAGTCCATCTGATCCCCTGCAGTCTCAAAGGGATCTTGTTATGCTCATAGCAGGATCTCACAATATAGGTTTTTTATTTCTAGTCTGTCTGCAGAAGCAGAGGTCCGTGAAACAGGTTCCAGTTATAAATTCAAGTTGCTGAATCACGATGGCAGTCGCCACCCCGATAAAAATAAAATAAAAACTCAATAGCTGAATTGAAAATAGCATGTGTAGGGGGAATATCTTCTCTGTGAATGCAACAATTTTAAAAAAAAAATATTTAGCTCATTTGGAAAAGTACATGGAAGCATTCAAGAGAGACATTTTTTATATGATTACTATAAATGAAAGACTAATGTAAAATGACTGTTGACACCTCGAAAATCCCCATTTGGCAAGCATGTGTTTATGCATAGCGCCCAACTGTCCCTGATTTCAAGGTACTATACCGGATTTGGAACAAAGTCCCTCTTTGCTCATATCCATATAGTGGAATATAAACTGCACATTTTGGCTTTCAAAAATGTTTACAAGTGCTAAACCTTTCATCCAGTTTAGTTTTTTTTTTTTTTTGTTTAAAAACGTTTATTGAA
>NC_138774.1:113323966-113441466 GCF_965119305.1 Pelophylax lessonae | reverse complement strand
TCAGCCCCGGCCAGGCAAAGTGACATACCGGTACGTCACTAGCCTGTCACTTGCTTGTGAGCCAATAGCGGGCGAGAGCGTGCCCGCCCCGGCTCGTTCCCTGGGAAGTCCGTGCGTGTGACCGGCGGACCCGATGTCCGCCGGTCACTCGCGATCGTCCGCCATGAAGGGAGAAAGGCAGGCGGCTGATGTAAACAAGCTGCCTGTCATTCTCCCCTGTGTAGGAATGGTGATCATACGGTTCTACTATGTAGGACCGTTGATCACTGTTCCTACACCAGTAGCCATGTCCAATCACAGTAAGAAGCATGCCCCTAGGGACACACTTAACCCCTCCTTCCCCAATAAAGTTAAACCCTTCCCTGCCAGTGTCATTTTGCAGTAACAGTGCATATGTATAGCACTGATTACTGCAGTAATGTCACTGGTAACCCCAAAAGTGTCAAAAATGTCAGTCAAGGGTCCGATCTGTCTGCCGCAATGTCGCAGTACCGCAAAAAAATCGCAGATCGCCGCCATTACGCGTTTAAAAAAAACCCACCAAAAATGACAGAAATCTTTCCCTTAGTTAGTAAACGCAATAACTTTTGCGCAAACCAATCAAAATACGCTTTTTGCATTTTTTTTTACCAAACATATGTAGCAGAAAACAAATTGGCCAAAAATGTTAAAAAATTTAGATTTTTACATTTTTTTGGGGAATTTCATTTAAAAAAATGTGAAAAATATTGTTATTTTTGCAAAATTTACATTCTTTTTTTGTTTATAGCGCAAAAAGTAAAAATCGCACAGATGATCAAATACCACCAAAAGAAAGCTCTGTTTGTGCGAAAAAAAGGACGTCAAATTCGTTTAGGTACAGCGTCGCACGACTGCGCAATTGTCCATTAATGTCATGCAGTGCCGAATCGCAAAAAAGGCCATGGTCAGGAAGGGGGTAAAATCTTCCGGGGCTTAAAGCGGAGTTCCGGGCACAAAAACTATTTTTTTTGTGCCCCTCCGCTAGGTAGACCTGACCTGAAAAGGAATTGAATAGTTATTTTTATTTTTTTTTGTTTACTCACCTTTTTATTGAAGATCGTAAATACTCACCTCTGACTGCTTCCTCCCTCGGAGCCGCGGCTCACCCCGTCACTTCCTGCGCTGCGATGATTCCTGGGAGCTAAACGTCATCGCTCCCAGGAATCAATGCGCCGCACCGGCCCCGCTTGTCACTTCCGGGCGACGCCGCTGTTTAGGAATGCGGCGCCGCGCCGGAAGTGACGAGAGGGGCCGGTGCGGCGCATTCTGGGAGAAGAAGACGCGGAAGAAGACGCAGAAGAGGACCGCGCAGGCTTCAGCTGCCCACAAGAGAGATGGAAACGCTGTGGAAGAAATTTTCTAAGTAAGTATTTCTTCTAAAAGGTAAGTGCGAACCGGGACAGATCAGAGGCTAGCCATTGTGGAATGTGCTAGCCCTGACTGTCCCGGGGGTATGTTCATCAAAAAATGACATCTGTGCCCGGAACTCCGCTTTAAGTGGTTAAGAACATACTAAATAAAGGTATTGGCCAACGGGGAATAGGTTTAAAAGAGCTAAAATAAACCCTGGGTGGCTAAATACCCACTTAAAAATGCATATAAAAACTAAAGAAAAGGCCCTCAAAAATACTAGGCTGAGGACTTATTGGCAGCATTCCAACATTACAAAGAATGCAATTAGAAATGTAAGAGCACAATCAAGGCGGCTAAGATAGAACACGGAAAGCACATAGTGGAAGAGAGTAAAAAGAAAGAAATTCTTTAAGTATATAAATAGTAAGAAAGTGAGGCCAGAACGCAAAGGACGACAAAGGAAATCTGGCTACAAAGTACAGAGAGAAGGTGAAGGTGCTAAATAGATTCTTCTCCTCAGTCTTCATTAGTGATGATCCGGACACCCCCCTGTTTGGTTCGCACCAGAACATCTCGAACAGAGGAAATGTTCTAGCGAACATGTGAACTCCATTAAAGTCTATAGGACACGAACATGAAAAATCAAAAGTCCTAATTTTAAAGGTTTAACTGCAAGTTATTGGCCCAAAAAAAGTGTATGGGGACCTGGGTACTGCCCTGGGGGACATGAATCAATGCAAAAATGTTTCTTAAAACAATCATTTTTACAGGAGCAGTGATTTTAATAATGTTTAAAGTGAAACAATAAAAATGAAAAATTCTCAAAACCAATACCAATATCAATTTTTCCACTCGATGTTTAATACTTTGTCTCCTCTATTGGAGGGGTGTTAATTTTTGGGGGAGATTCTAATATAGCATTTGATCAAAGCCTTGACAAAAAGAGACCACTATCAAAACAGCAACTGGCAAGCAAAGTCTACGGATATGTAGGCTCTGGCTAGGCAGGGTCTGGTGGACATTTGGAGGGAGACCAACCCGAATGGGAAAGATTACACTCATTTTTCTCATCCTCACCTTTCTTTTGCTAGGATAGACCACATCTTCATATCTTCACCACATGTCCCACTGGCTTCCAGATCCTACATCAGGGATGTACCCTGGTCTGATCACTCAGGGGTCTTTATGCAACTACTGGGCGGAGGGCATCGGTCACGCGAATATACATGGAAACTCAATGAATCTCTTCTGAGTAACCCCAGCATTGTTAATGAGATTGATGGGGCCATTCAGGAATATTTTCGTTTGAATGACACTCAGGATATTTCCCGGGAAACATTGTGGGCGGCACACAAGGCCACACTCAGAGGGGTACTCATCCACATTTCATTGCGCACCCTCAAAGCACATAAAGCTGACGTTGAACAACTTGACAGGGAATTCCAGGAAATAAGCGGTAAACATAAAACGAACCCATCTAGACAGTCCACGGAAGCTCTTGGCGCTGCCAGGCTCTCTCTTAATCTGGCTTTAACCACTAAGGCTGAAAAACATTTGCGATGGACCTCGGCTAAATTTTACCATCAAACTGATAGAATGGGCTCATACCTGGCCCACAGAATCCACCCCACACATCGCCTGCAGGCGCTTCCGAAACTTAAAGTAGCGTGGGGGGGACTCTAACTCAGAACCCACAGCGTATTTTATATGCTTTTCGCAAATTTTTTCACAGCCTTTACAATCCTGCCTTGTCCCCTGCACTAGCGGAGGTACAATCTTTCCTCTCCTCACTTTCCCTCCCTCAACTTAGCGAGCAGCACTGCTCAGATCTTGAACTTCCCTTCTCGGAGGATGAGATCTTACGGGCTATCAAAAAGTCTAAAACAAGCTCTGCACCGGGGCCGGACGACTTTTCCAACATATATTATAAAACCTTTGCATCTACATTGGCCCCTCACTTAGCTCTATGCACTGGCTTGACACTGGATAGGTCACTCAACTCAGCTTTCATTTCAGTCATACCCAAACCGGATAAAGATCAGAGTCTCGTCAACAATTATAGACCAAATTCGTTGATAAAAATGACCTTAAACTCATGACTAAAATCTTAGCTGACCGTATGGCCACCTTTATTACATCCTACATACACAGGGACCAAGTGGGTTTTATGCCGGGGAGACAAGGCCTGGATCAGATTCGGAGAGCAATTGATATAGTGTCCCTTCTCCAAGCTAATTGGGATGGAGGAGCACCACAGAAGGGGTTCCTGCTATCTTTGGACTTGCATAAGGCCTTTGATTCAATATCGTGGACTTATTTGATCGCAGTGCTTCAGCAATGGGGGTTTGGTCCTTCCTTCTTGAATATCATTAGGGCGCTGTACTCCACTCCTGAGGCACAAATTAAATTGCAGGGCCACTACTCGGCCCCACTTTCGATTTCTAGTGGCACCAGGCAGGGGTGTCCTCTATTGCCCCTGCTTTTTGCCATAGCGATTGAATCTTTGGCTATCTCTATTAGGGATAGCCCAGATATAAACGGGGTACGTTGTGGTCCGAATACCCATAAATGTGCTCTATTTGCGGATGACGTACTTTTGTTTTTAACAACTCCCTTGGTCTCCTTACCAAATGTCTGTCGGACCCTGGAAGCCTTCTCCAGAGTCTCGGGCTTAAGAGTGAACTTCTCAAAACACTGGCTCTGAATGTTAACCTCCCTCAGTCAGAGGTATCCAATCTCCAGTCCAATTTCAACTTCTCTTGGGCAGATTCCTCCATCCCCTACTTAGGTATTAAATTAACTCCCACGGTGGACCAGTTGTTTGGAGCTAATTACCCTGGGTTGATCAAACACATAATCTCTGATCTCAACAGCTGGAAAAACCTGCGCCTCTCTTGGTTGGGGAGAATACACTCCGTAAAGATGACTCTTCTCCCCCAAATATTATACTACTTCCGATTGCTCCCTATCCCGATTCCCAAACGGTTTCTACAGGACCTACAAACTAGGATCACCAAATTTATATGGGGATCTTAGGGCTATAGGCTCTCGCGGATGTTTTTTTTTAGATCTAGGAAACAAGGTGGTCTGGGGGTGCCTAACTTATGGTGGTATTTCCAAGCTGGCGGATTAGCCCAGACTTTGGAGATCTACAAGTGCACTAATATTTTCCCGGACTGGGTACTAATTGAACGGCAGGTGGTCCCCCGGAACACCCTGGACTTTCTCCTTTGGTGCCCACCCAGAAGTAGACCTCCGATACTTCCCCCAACTCTTTCACATTTGTTTCAATTGTGGGACTCTCTCAGAACTCATCCGGCACTAGTTTCTCCCATCAAACCCTTAGCTCATATATTTCGGAACCCACTGTTTCTCCCGGGTGAGGACATTCAGGCGTGGTGGTTGGATAAGGGTCTCTACAGGATAGGACACTTTTTTACACGTTCGGGCCCCATCACGGACAATTACTGTAAAAATAAATTAGAGATGCCAATATCCTAAAACTACAGATTCCTAAGGCCTCATGCACACTGGACGATTTTACAGCTGCTGTTAGCAGCGTCAGACATTTTCTTTTGCAGCTGCAGAACGCCCATCCATGTTATTCTATGGCCTCATGCACACATAGAGCTTTTAGGAGCTCCAAGTGGCATAGGCGTTTTACAGCTCCAAAAAAAACCCAGGAACTGTGGGTTCAGGAGCTCCAGCGTCAAGCTGCAAAAAACGTCTGACGCTGCTAAAGGCTCCATAAGGCTTCATAACGTTGCTTAACGTGCGTTAAGCCACGTTATACGTTTTTTTTCTTCCATTCAAAATCAATGGTTCCCTATGGGAGCCTATTGATTTGAATGGAAGTCACACCGCAGGTCGGATCGGGGTGATCCGACTTGCGGTGCGACCTGCACTGTGAGAATCTTGAGGGGGAACTCCACGCCAAAATGGGGAAAAAAACGGCGTGGGGTTCCCCCCCAGGCCCTTCGGGTCTGGTATGGAATTTGAGGGTAGCCCCGCGCCGAAAAAACGGCGTGGGGTCCCCCCCAAAATCCATACCAGACCCTTATCCGAGCATGCAGTCCGGCATGCCAGGAAAGGGGAGGGGACGAGCGAGCGGCCCCACCCCCCCTGGATCATACCAGGCCACACGCCCTCAACATGGGGGGGGGTGTGGGTGCTTTGGGGCAGGGGGGGCTCTGCACCCCGCACCTCAAAGCACCTTGCCCCCATGTTGATGAGGACAAGGGCCTCATCCCCACAACCCTGGCCGGTGGTTGTGGGGGTCTGCGGGCAGGGGGCTCATCGGAATCTGGAAGCCCCCTTTAACAAGGGGGCCCCCCCAGATCCCGGACCCCCTCCCTATGTGAATGGGTATGGGGTACACTGTACCCCTACTCATTCACCCCATAAAATGCAGTGTAAGGAAATAACGACAGGAGACGTTTTGGAAAATTTATTAAAAAACTTCATCCGGCTCTTGTCCTCTCCGGGGGTCTTCTGCTGTCTTCTCCTCTCCGAGGGTCTTCTGCTCTTTTGCTGTCCGCCCTTCTTGTCTTCTCTCCGGGGGTCTTCTGCTGTCTTCTCCTCTCCGAGGGTCTTCTGCTCTTTTGCTGTCCGCCCTTCTTGTCTTCTCCTCTCTGGGGGTCTTCTGCTGTCCGCCCTTCTTGTCTTCTCCTCTCCGAGGGTCTTCTGCTGTCCGCCCTTCTGCTGTCCAATCTTCTTGTCTTCTCCTCTCCGGTCTTCTGCTCTTTTGCTGTCGGCTGACGGCTGTCCTTCTTCCTCCGGTCCTCCTCCGACGACGTCTCCAGCGATTATGCCGGCCTCTGGTCTCCGCAGCTTATTATATAGCCATTAGGGGCGTGGCCGCCAGATGACGTCATCGGGAGACCACGCCCCCTCGTGTCACAGATGACGTCATCTGTGACACGAGGGGGCGTGGTCTCCCGATGACGTCATCTGGCGGCCACGCCCCTAATGGCTATATAATAAGCTGCGGAGACCAGAGGCCGGCATAATCGCTGGAGACGTCGTCGGAGGAGGACCGGAGGAAGAAGGACAGCCGACAGCCGACAGCAAAAGAGCAGAAGACCGGAGAGGAGAAGACAAGAAGATTGGACAGCAGAAGGGCGGACAGCAGAAGACCCTCGGAGAGGAGAAGACAAGAAGGGCGGACAGCAGAAGACCCCCAGAGAGGAGAAGACAAGAAGGGCGGACAGCAAAAGAGCAGAAGACCCTCGGAGAGGAGAAGACAGCAGAAGACCCCCGGAGAGAAGACAAGAAGGGCGGACAGCAAAAGAGCAGAAGACCCTCGGAGAGGAGAAGACAGCAGAAGACCCCCGGAGAGGACAAGAGCCGGATGAAGTTTTTTAATAAATTTTCCAAAACGTCTCCTGTCGTTATTTCCTTACACTGCATTTTATGGGGTGAATGAGTAGGGGTACAGTGTACCCCATACCCATTCACATAGGGAGGGGGTCCGGGATCTGGGGGGGCCCCCTTGTTAAAGGGGGCTTCCAGATTCCGATGAGCCCCCTGCCCGCAGACCCCCACAACCACCGGCCAGGGTTGTGGGGATGAGGCCCTTGTCCTCATCAACATGGGGGCAAGGTGCTTTGAGGTGCGGGGTGCAGAGCCCCCCCTGCCCCAAAGCACCCACACCCCCCCCATGTTGAGGGCGTGTGGCCTGGTATGATCCAGGGGGGGTGGGGCCGCTCGCTCGTCCCCTCCCCTTTCCTGGCATGCCGGACTGCATGCTCGGATAAGGGTCTGGTATGGATTTTGGGGGGGACCCCACGCCGTTTTTTCGGCGCGGGGCTACCCTCAAATTCCATACCAGACCCGAAGGGCCTGGTTTGGAACCTGGGGGGGAACCCCACGCCGTTTTTTTCCCCATTTTGGCGTGGAGTTCCCCCTCAAGATTCTCACAGTGCAGGTCGCACCGCAAGTCGGATCACCCCGATCCGACCTGCGGTGTGACTTCCATTCAAATCAATAGGCTCCCATAGGGAACCATTGATTTTGAATGGAGGCAGAAAAAACGCTGCTAACAGCTACTGTGGCCAAACGGGCAATAACGCTAGTAGAAAAAGCTACTGAAAGCACGTTTTTACAGCTGCTGTTTCCCGGCGTTATGTAAACAGCTTTGGAGCACGTTTTTATGACGCCCTGTGTGCATGGAGCCTAAAACTAAAACACTTTTTACATTCCTTATGGACGACTAAGCCAGTTCCCCCTCAGCATTTCCCCTTATGAAGCTTGGTGTGGTGAGTTAACGTAAAAGAAGGGTGGGGTTATGGTCATATATAATTCCTTGGCCTTCGCAATCCTCAAAAACAGCCTATATGGAGGCATGGGAGACTGATCTTGTATGCGAGTGGTCTGCGGAGGAATGGTTTCGAGCTTCTACTAGAGCCTCCCGTGGTATGCTGAATGTAGCCCTGATCGAGGCCAATCTTAATGTTCAACTGAGGTGGTATTTGGTCCCGTCTAGGCTTTCATGGATGTTTCCCTCGGCCTCTCCACTATGCTTTAGGGGCTGTGATATGGTGGGAGATATGTAACACATTTGGTGGTCATGTTCCAAGATTAGGGGATTTTGGAACAAAGTCTTCATTGTTATTCGCAAGCTAACTGGAGTGGCTCTGACACAAACCCCGCATATAGCTTTGTTGAACGTGCAGAATTTTTGAGCGAGTAAATCTAACCATCATCTCATTCACTTAATTTTAACGGGGGCCAAATTGACCATAGCTGGGGCTTTGAAATGCCCCTCGGTATCTTTCTCTAGGGCTAAACGGAAAATCTCATGGATAATGACCCAAGAGAAATTGGTTAGTATACTGGAAAATTCTTCAGCTAGGTTTGAATCAACATGGGAGCCATGGGCGACTTATGTGAAGGTCCCACTCTATTGACTAAAGCCCCTTATTCCCTTATTGGGAAGCTTACGTGGGGGTGGGTTCTCCCTGGACAATGTTCTTTCCCCCTCTTCCCCTTTCTTTCTTCTTTTTCTGCTCTATCCCTCCCTTCCCTCCCCTCCTTCTCTCGGTAACTTCATGGTTGGACCTTAAAGGTTAAAGTATGTAACCTCAACTCCCGCCCCATCTTCTAGTTGCCGGACACTAGTTGGAATTTCATAACCATGGGGTAGGTCTAGATATGATTGTCCCTGCCATAGGGTAGTGGGACGCAATATGGGCTCTACATAACCTTATCCTTATTTAGGCCTCCAGCCTGGGGGTTCCTCTCCCTGCGCACAGCTGGATCCCATTAGGGGTGCGTGGGTGGGCCTCACCTTGGTGGGGGTTTAATGTTATCTTCTTCACTGATTAAGGTTGGGTATACTTAGCTATGTACTACCACCATGTCCCATTCAGCTATTGAACTAGGGGACAAATGAATTGTAACTGTTACCGCTTGTTAATATTTACTTCTTGTTACTACAAATGCTGTTCTACAAATGAATTACTCTATTTTGTAATCTTGTTTTCTCAATAAACAATTATTGAAAGTCAAAAAATGAAAAATACCTTTAAATATCATGCCTGGGGGGCCCCCTTAATGTGCCTGTAAATTGGCGCATTTGTGCGATATTTGTAGCCTACTGCAGCAATACTGACATTTCTAAAGGTAAAAATGTAATTTAAACTTGCTCGTGGCTGTAATGTATTGTCGGCTCCGGGCAATACAGATAAAAAAAATGAAAAAATCAGTGTGAGGTCCCCCTCAAAATCCATACCAGACCCCTCGGTTCTGGTATGGATTTTAAGGGGAACCCCATGCCAAAATTTTTTTAAAAAATGGCGTGGGGTTCCCCCTAAAAATCCATACCAGACCCTTATCCGAGCACACAGCCTGGCTGGACAGGATAGGGGTGGGGGCGAGTGAGCGCCCCCCCTCCTTAACCATACCAGGTCACATGCCCTCAACATCGGGATGTGGGTGCTTTGGGGCAGGGGGCTCTGCCCCCCACCCCAAAGCACCTCTCCCCCATGTTGATGGGGACAGGGGTTTCTTCCTGACAAATGTAGGCTCTGGTTTTGGGGGGTCTGCGGGGGGGGAGGCTTATCAAAATCTGGAAGCGCTCTTTAACAAGGGGGCCCCCAGATCCCGGCCCCCCCTATGTGAATGGATATCAGGTACATCGTACCCCTACCAATTCACCAAAAAGTGTACAAAAAAATAAAGACAAAAGCCAGTTTTGGAAAAGTCCTTTATTAAAAGATAAATAAAATAGTGTCCCCTGATGATCAGTCGCCCGCCCGAAAAGTAGAAAAACAAAAAACAAAAAAGAAGCTCCTGCTTCTATGGACGCTTCCCGCGCTCTGAGCTGTTTTGATTTTGACAGCTCTTTATAGCGACCTGATGTCACGAGCTGCCCCACAATACACTGCTCAGGTGCAGTAAATAAAATACACAATGTCAGCAATTTATTCACTGCACCTGAGCAGTGGATTGTGGGGTGGCTTATTACGTCAGATCCCTATAAAAGAGCTGTCAAAATCAAAACAGCTCAGAGCGCAGGAAGTGCCCGTAGAAGCAGGAGCTTTTTTTTTTTTATTCTATTTTTCGGGCGGGCGGGACACTTTTTTTTTTAATAAAGGACTTTTTTATTTTTTTTGTACACTTTTTTGGTGAATGGGTAGGGGTACGATGTACCCGATATCCATTCACATGGGGGGGCAGAATCTGGGGGCCCCCTTGTTAACCTTCCTAGTGGTATTCAAAAGTGTGGCTCAGGGTTAACTTTCAGTACCAAAAGTAGTAACCCCGAGCCACACTCGGGATTACCCCAGAATGTTACTCACCTTCCGTTGCGATCCTCCGCCATCCTACCCGCTGTCCTCACACTCTCTCCCCGCTCTGTGCACGGCCGATTGCCGGCACTTGCCTTCCGGTTCCCTTCCCTGCGAGCGTTGCGACGCAGGGGGGTGGAACTGGCGGCAAATTCAAAAGTGTAAATACACAAATGACATGGTACAAAGATGTGATCCTAACGGATTACACTGTATCATGCCATTTCAGCACAGGATTGCACCTGGTGACTTTTACAATGCCCTGCCTGTGCTTTTCCAGTGCTTTGTGCCTGGAAAATTTTGAATGGCCATGGCGTCCAAAAAGCATTCTTTTTGCGCAAAAGCGCTTTTAGACGAACTGTAAAAAAACGACAGCGAAACTGAGTTACTTGAAGAACTGAGCGATAGCGATTTGTGGGAAAATTTGTCTTCTGGTACGAAAAGTGACCACAGCGATGATTCTGATGTCTCTTTCTGGCACATAGCTTGTGGAATTTGGGAAGTATATCAAATGATTCTTCAGAATTTCCAACGGAGCAAAAAGCACAGGCAGGGCACTGGAAAAGCCACCAGGTGAAATCCTGTGGTGAAATGGCATGATACAGTGTAATCTGTTAGGATAACAACTTTGTATCATGTCATTTAATGTATTTACATTTTTTAAATTGCCGCTGGTTTCACCCCCCTGCGTCGCAGCGCTCGCAGGGAAGGGAACTGGAAGACAGGTGCCGGCATCGGCTGAGCACACAGCGGGAGGACAGAGGGAGGACGGCGGGGGAGGACAGCGGGGGATCGCAGGGGAAGGTGAGTTTTAAAATGTAAAACAACAGATTTCCATGCAAAAGAATCTACTGCTTTTAGCACAGAAATCTGGACATAATGAGACCGCCAGGGAGGTTAAAGGGGGCTTTCAGATTCCGATAAGCCTCCCCCCGCAGATCCCCACAACCACAGCCCACAGCCCACATTTGTCGGGAAGAGACCCCTGTCCCCATCAGCATGGGGGCAAGGTGCTTTGGGGTGGGGGGCAGAGCCCTCCCTGCCCCAAAGCACCCACCCCCTCCCCCCCATACACTGCACTATCTGATCTCAACAAACTGTAAAAAGCAAAAATCTCTCTCCCTGCCAGCAATGTATTATTAACTATAGAATTCCACTTATAAATCACCTGCTGGCCAAGGGATTGAACCCACAACCTCTCAATAGCAAGCCTGGTATTCTACTAGCTAGGCCACCGTCAAGCATGCTTAGGCTAAACACACTTTCCCTGCCTAACTAACTCCTATCTCTTCCTGCACACAGTGTATGAGATACAAGTTAGGGCTTTGGGTTTGAATCTCCTGGCCAGCAGGGGATTTATTTGAATCAGAGGTCTGAATCCATGATAATGCGGGAACTCAAAGTTCCCGCGAAGAAGCCCATTTGTTTGTCATTCGACGATCGAGCGACCAGACAATTTTCGAGTCGAACGGAACTCGAAGCTCATCCCTAGTCTTCACAAAAGAATTGGGGGATACAATAACCTAGTCTATAATGGTAAAGTTCATAACATGTCACAGGAAGCACCCTCATGGTTAACAGAAGACATACTCAGAACTAGACTTGAAAAACTTAACAAAAATAAGTAATCGGGACCAGATGGCTTACACCCATGGGTCCTTAAAGAACTCAGCCAGGTGATAGCCAGATCATTGTTCCTAATTTTTATGGATAGTCTACTGACGGGAATGGTACTAGCTTATTGGAAAAAAGCCAACGTGGAACCAAAATTTAAAAATGGGCTGTTTTTTCCCTGGGAACTACAGGCCTGTTAGTCTAACATCAATAGTCTGTAAGATATTGGAGGGGACGATAAGGGAGTATATACAAGACTTTAGTAAAGAAAATGGTATCATTAGTAGTAATCGGCATGGATTCATGAAAAATTTCTCTTGCCAGACCAATCTATTAACCTTCTATGAAGAAGTGAGCAGCCATCTAGATATAGGAAGACATGTGGATGTGGTGTATCTGGATTTTGCAAAGGAATTTGATACAGTTCCCCACAAACGCTTACTGTACAAACTAAAGTACATAGGTATGGACCATTGAGTGAGTACCTGGATTAAAAGCTGGCTTCAGGGGTGAGTCCAAAGGGTGGTGATAAATGGGGAGTACTGAAAAGGTCTGGTGTGGAAAGTGGGGTCCCTCAAGGATCTCTCCTGGGACCAATACTTTTTATTTTATTCATAAACGACCTAGAGGACAGAATAAACAGCTCAATCTCCGTATTTGTGGACTATACTAAATTAACCACTTTACCACCGGAGGATTTTGCTGTCTTCCGTCCAGGCCACTTTTTGCGATTTGACTTTAACTGACAATTGCGCGGTCGTGCGACGCCGTACCCAAACGAAATTTGCGTCCTTTTTTTCCCACAAACAGAGCTTTCTTTTGGTGGTATTTGATCACCTGTGCGATTTTTACTTTTTGCGCTATAAACAAAAAAATAGCGTTTATTTCGAAAAAATAACAATATTTTTCACATTTTTTTATATGAAATTCCCCCCCAAAAAAATGTAAAAATCAAATTTTTTTTAAATTTTTGGCCAATTTGTTTTCTGCTACCTATGTTTGGTAAAAAAAATCATGATAAGCGTATTTTGATTGGTTTGCGCAAAAGTTATTGCGTTTACTAACTACGGGAAAGATTTCTGTCATTTTTGGGTTTTTTTTTTTTAACGAGTAATGGCGGCGATCTGGGATTTGTTTTGCGGGACTGCGACATTGCGGCGGACAGATCGGACCCTTGACTGACATTTTTGACACTTTTGGGGGTACCAGTGACATTACTGCAGTAATCAGTGCTATAAATATGCACTGTTACTGTAAAAATGACACTGGCAGTGAAGGGGTTAATTTAATTGGAGAGGGAGGGGTTAATGTATGCCTGGTGCTTACTGACGTGTGGGGGGGAGGTGACTTTGTGAGACAGGGACAGATCGGATGTCCAGCTATGCTGAACAGTCCGATCTGTCACTCCTTGTCACTATGGAGATCCGCCCTGAAGAAAAGAAAGACACTGCCCAAGGTGTATATTGTGTGGTGATTGCCAGGAGATAGGATATCCAATAGAGTGCTGGCCCCGGCCCGCCTCCGTGGGAACACTTGTAGGAAAAGAATTAGCCGCACATCCAGGGATTCCAATAGGTTTCAAATACCTTTATTTCCAAAAAGTTGCAAGTGATGACACCAAAGACACCAGCATAAAGTCTCGTAGACGCGTTTCACACATACATCTTGTGCTTAATCATTACAATGACTGTAGCTGACTATAGATCTTAAATAGACCGCCACAATGAAATCAGGTGTACCGGGGGCGGTGTCAATCAGCAGTTGTGCACAACTTAATTAATCACCTGGCCTCAGCCCCAAAGGGCATCTCAGTGGTGATTTAAATATAAAAATCAAGCTGAAGTTCCAGCCCATCGTGTGTACCGTGAACTCACCCATACACACAAAAACATGGACCGACAATCACATAGAAAAACGTTTAAAAAAACGTGTAAAAAGTACCAATGAAAATCATTGGAAAAAATGTAAATACATACAACGTAACAAACAGAGAAAAATAATGACTATAACAAATGTAAGAACCTTTGTATAGTATGTGTATGTACCTGTATGTCGGTATACACCCACACATACCTGAATACACTTCCTACATGAATATACAAAAATAACAAAAATAGGTACATAAAATCATTGTGTCTTCCATATGGTATACTATCACCACAGAAGGATGCCTGAACTCGTGCATCCATGTATACATTACAAGGAAACTATCCCCAACACATTAACCATGCGGACACATGTAATCCACCTAAAAGGAGAATAAACCATAATGTAAAGTATACCCAAAAAAATAGTTTGTGGAAATGTGCCCATACAGAAATGTATGTGGATAACGGAACACTAGCATGATCATAAATATGGATCTTGTAAAAATACTGAAAAATACATGGCATAGAGCAATGTGAAAAAAGAGGAAAAAAGGAACAGGGAAGGGAGAATGGGGGAGGGGAAAGGGTGAGAAAGGGGGGGGGGAGAGAAAGAGGGGGAAGAAAAAGAGGGGAGCTGCCACAACACATGACTGGATATGTTATCAGATCTAAAAAAGGTACCTGGATAGCAGAATGGTGGGGGAAAGGCAACCACTAAATTTACTCATAAAAATGGCTAACATCCCACTCAAAGTTGAGTCAGAGCGGGATGCGACTCTGCAAATGGAAAATCCAAAATACTTCCTTACGGCAAAGGGATCGAAAGGCATCGCCCC
Organism: Pelophylax lessonae; assembly: GCF_965119305.1. NCBI lineage: Eukaryota > Metazoa > Chordata > Amphibia > Anura > Ranidae > Pelophylax > Pelophylax lessonae. The sequence continues at coordinate 113,426,985 of NC_138774.1, read as the reverse complement.
CTCGCTTAGGTGTCCTGACCTTTTCAATGACTTGAACCCGCATGGCTGTTTTATCCCCATTGTGGCACCCATTAAAATGTCTGGCCACATTGGTGGACACATTTTTCTCTATGCTATAAATGTGTTGCTGAAACCGGTCCCTGAGCCGTCTCGTGGTCCTGCCTACATATTGCATTTTACAAATAGCACATGTGATTAAATAAATGATGTAACTGGTATTGCAATTGAAGAAGGAACTAATGTCATACACTTTATGACTAACGGAGGACCTAAAGGTGGTACCATTCTGGATATGACCACAACAGGCACATCCCACAGCCCCACACTTGTAATTCCCTTTGCAGTGTAACCATGTAACTGATTGGGGAACCTTAGTGTGGAAAAAGCTGGGAGCCAGGGAGCACGCTAGAGATGGGGCTCTACGTGAGACAACATTCACCCCTCCCTTCAAGATCTTGGAACAGATATCGTCAGAAAATAAAATAGGCAGATGCCTGTTGAAGATCTGTTTTATTGTATTAAATTCATTACTGAAGGGGGTGGAAAGTGTAAGCTGGTAACTTTTGTTGGTTCGTGGCCGAGTGTCTTTCCCAATTAGTTCACATCTATCTTTGTTTCTAGCTATGGTAAGTGCCCTATTCAACATCCATTTGGGGTATCCCCGCTGTAAAAATCTTACATAAAGGGACCGTGCCTCCCTTTCAAATCGTTCATTACTACTGCAAATACGTCTGATTCGCAGGAATTGACCTACAGGGATACCCCTAATGGTGTGTCTGGGATGGCCCGACTGGGCGAGTAAAAGAGAATTGCCCGAGAGAGGTTTCCTATAGAGAGTGGTGTACACCCTGCCATCTGCACCTGTCAGACAAACATCCAAGTAGCACATGGAGTTTCTGTCCACGGCGCCAGTGAATGAAAGATTTAAATTATTATTGTTGAGATATGATAACATAGATGGCATGATTTCCACTCCCCTGCGGGCCACCAGCAAGAGGTCATCTATGAATCTAAGATAGACCACAATTTCTGTTCTGTAGGGGTTTCCACCCCCAAAGATGTGGGACCGCTCCCACCAACCCATGTAGAGGTTGGCCAATGAGGGCGAAAATTTGGCCCCCATAGCTGCCCCACACCTCTGGAGGTAGAAAACCCCATCAAAAACAAAGAAATTGTGTGACAACAAATAATCCAATACATCAGCAATGAACAATCGATGTTCCATTGATAGATCTGTCAGCAATTCAAGGTAAAAAAGCACCGCTGCTATACCCTTCTTGTGAGGAATAGAGGAGTAGAGACTACTGACATCAAAAGTGACCCAAGACAAATCTTCCTCCCACCTGAAATTTTCCATAATATAAAGGAGGTGGTTGGTGTCTTTGAGATATCCAGGGAGCTGGCTCACCAGAGGCTGTAATTGTGTATCCAGCCACTGACGCAACCGCTCATTAAGAGAGTTAATGCCCGATATAATCGGTCTACCATGGAGGGGGTCTAACCCCTTGTGCGTTTTGGGTAAGTGGTGGAACGTAGGGAGAACAGGACAATCAGGTATCAAAGCTTCAACTTCTTTTGGACTAAATAAACCCAGTGCCCCGCCCCTCTGTATTAATTCCACCAACAAACCCCTAAATCTCTTTGTGGGGTCCCCACTCAATGTTATATAAGTGGACCGATCGGATAGTTGCCGAATGGCCTCCTGCCTGTACTGTTCTGTATTGAGAACAACAATCAAGCCTCCCTTGTCAGAATTACGGATAGTAATTGTATCATCCTCACTAAGATTTTTTAAAGCAAGTCTCTCTTCACTGGTCATATTATCGTGCCACAAAGTCTCACCCCGTTGTGTCTGGTGTGTTTACACAGGCGGGCGGATCTCCTCACTCGATTCCCCAACGATCGGGGCAGAGCAGCTGCTCCTCCCCTGGCCCGACTCCCGCTGTGACTGAGAATAGCGGGAGCGCGCCTCCGGCGGAGCGCGAGCGCCGTCTACAGGGGGAGGAGTCCAGCGACGTAGGTCTACGTCGCTGGACGGGATCGTGGCAAAGTGCCGCAGTAGCCTCCATGTGAGCAGAGGTAAAGTGGTTAAGCAGGGTGATTACTTCTACGCAGGATGTGGAAACCTTACAAGAAGACCTGAACAAAATAATGGGGTGGGCATCTACATGGCAAATTAAGTTTAATGTTTAAAAATGTAAGGTAATGCATTTGCGTGCCAAAAATACGAATGGAAGTTACTCACTAGGAGGAGAATCTTTGGGGGAATCTAAGATGGAAAAGGACCTGGGGGTCCTAGTAGACAACAAGCTCAGTAATGGCATGCAATGCCAAGCTGATGCAAGCAAAGCCAACAGAATACTGGCATGCATAAAAAAGGGGATTCACTCCAGAGATAAAATGACAATTCTCCCACTTTACAAGACTCTGGTCTGGCCACATCTCCAGTATGCCATCCAGTTCTGGGCACCAGTCCACTCCTCAGGATGGATGTGCTGGAACTGCAGGGAGTCCAGAGAAGGGCAACAAAGCTAATAAAGGTACTGGAGGATTTCAGCTATGAGGAAAGACTACAAGCATTGAACTTATTCTCTCTGGAGAAGAGACGCTTTAGAGAGGATATGATATCAATGTACAAATACCGTACTGGCGACCCTAGCATAGGGAACAAACTATTCAGCGAAAGGGAATATAAAAGGACTCGTGGCCATTCACTAAAATTAGAAGCAAAGCGGTTTAACCTTAAATTGTGTAAAGGGTTCTATACTGTCAGAGCAGTAAGTGTCAGTGCTCACCTTGGTTGGAGTCTGTAGGGCAGAGATGAACGCTCGCCCTTGCAGATATCCACAGTCCAAAGTGACCAGGTAAGGAAGCCACCTAGGCTGTGAATCTGTGCACAGGGGCTTGCCAGAAAAAGTGCTCCAATTACCAGTACTGGCAGAAATACAAATGAAAGGATAGTCCAGGAATAACCATAGTCAAAGGATGCCACAAGTCAGGATAAACACGGAGAGGAGGCAAGGTCAGAAGCCGGAGTCAGTCTGGAAAACAAGCTCTGGAGACAAGAACACAGGAACTAAATCTGTCAACCAGGAACAATGAACTGACACTGCTCTCAGGGGGAGAGGCAGTGTTTTTACCTTACTTAAACTAGCAATTAGCTTCAAGTCGACAATGAGAGACAGGAGCATTCTCAGGTAAGGTCCAGTGCTGCAGGAAATGCCAGATAAACAAGACTGGATCAACATGAGGTGAAGTGGGGCTCAGAGGCAGGATAACAGGCCCAGAACATCAAAGTACCCAGGTTCAAATCCCCTGCAAGGTACTTAATGGTGGTCACGCCTGGCCTTCTGTATGGCACGGCGAGAGCTGTGACAGTAAGGATGTGGAATTCTCTATGTACATAACTATGTAAGGTCAAGATAAGATGGACAGCATATAAACCACCACAGCAGGCAGAAGATAAAAACAGTACATAAGCCAAGGATAGCAGAAGGAGATAAGGATACAGTGGAGGAAAGGTGGCAAGTCAGATCAAACCCACATGACAATTCAACGATTTCTCTATATTGTGCCGAGCTATAAATAAGGAAAATGGGCACTTGCAAGTCTTGGGGCACAGCCGTGAGTTCAACCTTCCTGACAAACCTCCTCATGCTTATGTGGTTTTTTGTAAAATAATTACTGTACAAACAATCGCAAAAACCATAATGGGTTTTGTGCTAGTTTATGTTACATTTTTACATTTATAAGTATTTTTACTATCTATACAATACCGTTTTCTTCACATAGAAAAAAAAAAAACATTATATAAAGCTTTTTTCTATGACACAGGATTTTTGAAATGCATTATAGAGCACTATAGGTGTTCTAAAAAGAAAGCCCAGCAGAAGCTTTTAACTTAAAGATTTTCACTTGCTCTAATTATTAAAGTCAGTTTTAAGACATCTAAACAGGGCAGGCTGGGAGGGGGTGGTAAGGTGAAGAGAACTTTCCTGACTCATTCAGATGTGTGTGTACATTGGAGTGTGAGCTACTGAGATCTGCAAATAAAAGGCTTTGTCAGTGAAGCAGATAGGGATAAACTGTAAATGTGAAAATTAGCCTAGGGCTTCAGCCATTGGCTGGAAATGAAGATACACAATATGCATGTGATAAGCAAATGAAAAGTTGCATATTTAACTGGCTAAAAAATATACCTTTCACAATTTTTTTTTATACCTAACCATAATATATACCGTATATACTCGAGTATAAGCCTACTCAAATATAAGCCGAGGCACCTAATCTTACCACAAAAAACTGGCAAAACTTATTGACTCGAGTATAAGCCTAGGGTGGGAAATGCAGCAGCTACTGGACCCAACTGGACCGCCATGAGACCCAAAACAGGGGCTGGCGGCATAGTGCAGGAGATGCATGGCTGTGGGGATGGTACAGGAGATGGTGCAGGCATGGAACAGATGGTACAGACATGGCACAAATGGTACAGGAGATGCAGGGGCTGCGGAGGAGTCTCACTTACCTTCCCGCCTTATATTTAAAAATGGCGCCAACACGTCACTGTGCATGCTCCGTCTGCCGGGGATAACGGAACTTGTAAGGGTTTTCCTGAGCAGCGGCGGCACATACGCACTGACCGGGGAAAAAGGTAAGTGAGACTGTGACTCGAGTATAAGCTGAGGGGGGCTTTTTCAGCATAAAAAAACATGCTGAAAAAGTTGGCTTATACACGAGTATATACGGTAAGGTAATTATTCAAAAACCACTGTACCAATTCACATTACTGTACTGGAGCCTGGTGAAACAAAATGCTAGCAATTTTTATCCCAGCCTTAATTTCCCCTTTTTACAGCCTAAGTTAATTGTTGAAGCTAATGGACAAGCATGCTGAGAGTATGTTCGATTTAAAAAAAAGATGTTAGTATAATCAACTTTCTTTTAATACCTGTTGCAAGCAGTGATATAATTGCACCCATACATTTCTACAGAGCCACTGATTAGACTTGACAATGTAAAGGGCTATTACCATCACAACTTAAAAATGATTTTTGATTCCCCAAGGGGGCAGAGCGCATCTAGCATTTGGTTTTATTCTGATGCATGCTGTAGTGGTACAATACACAACATTGACTGTTTCTTCTGACATTTTTAGTATCAGAGAATATGTAGCTTTTGTTCAGTTTTTATTGCTTTGTCCCAACTTGGAACCTTGACATTTCCTTTGCTGGGACACCATGTCTGCCAGGATGAAGAGGGTGACACTGCAACAAGCTGATCCATGATACCGTGGTACAGTGACTTTACAGTTTATGTCCCTCTGTCACTCCCTTGTGTGTTCAATCTCTCCCTCTCCCCCTGCCTGTCAGTTCAGTAGTATGTGTTGTGAGAGCCTATCCCCCCTCTGTTTTAGGAAGATATTAAGTACAATATGTCCGTTTTTTTAAAATTATAGTTCTAAACACCTTCTTGCACAGCGTTGCTGTGCGGTCATGTGACCTCCTTCTGCTGATTGGCATAAGTTAGTGGTGAATCTCAGCCCCTACACTCTCCTTTCCCAATCTAAAGAGAGTGGGGAAGGAGAGCCGAGGGAGGTCACATGACCGCACAGCGATGCTGTGCAAGAAGGTATTTAGGATTATCATTTAAAAAACTTAAATACTGTACTTAACCACTTAAGCCCCGGAAGATTTTACTCCCTTTCTGACCAGGGCCTATTTTGCGATTTGGCACTGCGTGAATTTCATGGACAATTGCGCGTCGTGCGATGCTGTACCTAAATGAATTTGACGTCCTTTTTTCCCCACAAACAGAGCTTTCTTTTGGTGGTATTTGATCACCTGTGTGATTTTTTGATCATGCGCTATAAACAAAAAAAGAGCATCAATTTTGCAAAAAAAACAATATTTTTCACATTTTTTTCTATGAAATTCCCCCAAAAAAATTAAAAAATCAAAATTTTTTAACATTTTAGGCCAATTTGTTTTCTGCTACATATGTTTGGTAAAAAAATTGCAAAAAGCGTATTTTGATTGGTTTGCGCAAAAGTTATTGCGTTTACTAACTAAGGGAAAGATTTTTGTCATTTTTGTTGGTTTTTTTTTACGCGTAATGGCGGCGATCTGCGATTTTTTTGGGGGACTGCGACATTGCGGCGGACAGATCGGACCCTTGACTGACATTTTTGACACTTTTGGGGTTACCAGTGACATTACTACAGTAATTAGTGCTATACACATGCACTGTTACTGTAAAATGACACTGGCAGTGAAGGGGTTAACTTTTTTTGAGAGGGAGGGGTTAAGTGTGTCCCTAGGGGTGTGATTCTAACTGTGATTGGCTGTGGCTTGAGGTGTAAGAACAGTGATCAACGGTCCTACATAGCAGAACCGTATGATCACTATTCTTACACAGGGGAGAATGACAGGTGGCTTGTTTACATTAGCCGCCTGCCTTTCTCCCGGTGTAACGGACGATCGCGAGTGCCCGGCGGACATCGGGTCCGCAGGGCACATGTGCGGGGGGGTGCGTGACCGAGCGGGAGTGGGAGCGCGCATCCGGCGGCGTGTGCTCGCTCCCCAGAGCCTCACAGGCTAGTGACGTACCAATACGTCACTTAGTGACGTACCAATACGTGTACTTGCGGCGGATGGCAAGTGGTTAATGTCTTCCTAAAACCGAGGGGATATTATGGATTTATCAATGTGACCTAACAACAACTTTACATTTTAATTAAATAATAATGCTACAAAATCATAAATAATCTATCTATCTATCTATCTATCTATCTATCTATCTATCTATCTATCTATCTATCTATCTATCTATCTATCTATCTATCTATCTATCTATCTATCTATCTATCTATCTATCTACAGTGCTTTGCGTAAGTATTTGGCCCCCTTGAACTTTGCGACCTTTTGCCACATTTCAGGCTTCAAACATAAAGATATAAAACTGTAATTTTTTGTGAAGAATCAACAACAAGTGGGACACAATCTTGAAGTAGAACGAAATTTATTGGATATTTCAAACTTTTTTAACAAATAAAAAACTGAAAAATTGGGCTTGCAAAATTATTCAGCCCCCTTAAGTTAATATTTTGTAGCGCCACCTTTTGCTGCGATTATAGCTGTAAGTCGCTTGGGGTATGTCTCTCTCAGTTTTGCACATCGAGAGACTGAAATTTTTGCCCATTCCTCCTTGCAAAACAGCTCGAGCTCAGTGAGGTTGGATGGAGAGCGTTTGTGAACAGCAGTTTTCAGTTCTTTCCACAGATTCTCGATTGGATTCAGGTCTGGAATTTGACTTGGCCATTGTAACACCTGGATATGTTTATTTGTGAACCATTCTATTGTAGATTTTGCTTTATGTTTTGGATCATTGTCTTGTTGGAAGAAAAATCTCTGTCCCAGTGTCAGGTCTTTTGCAGACTCCATCAGGTTTTCTTCCAGAATGGTCCTGTATTTGGCTCCATCCATCTTCCCATCAATTTTAACCATCTTCCCTGTCCATGCTGAAGAAAAGCAGGCCCAAACCATGATGCTGCCCCCACCATGTTTGATAGTGGGGATGGTGTGTTCAGGGTGATGAGCTGTGTTTCTTTTACGCCAAACATAAAGTTTTGCATTGTTGCCAAAAAGTTTGATTTTGGTTTCATCTGACCAGAGCACCTTCTTCCACATGTTTGGTGTGTCTCCCAGGTGGCTTGTGGCAAACTTTAAATTACACTTTTTATGGATATCTTTAATAAATGGCTTTCTTCTTGCCACTCTTCCATAAAGGCCAGATTTGTGCAGTATACGACTGATTGTTGTCCTATGGACAGAGTCTCCCACCTCAGCTGTAGATCTCTGCAGTTCATCCAGAGTGATCATGGGCCTCTTGGCTGCATCTCTGATCAGTCTTCTCCTTGTATGAGCTAAAAGTTTAGAGGGACGACCAGGTCTTCGTAGATTTGCAGTGGTCTAATACTCCTTCCATTTCAATATTATCGATTGCACAGTGCTCCTTGGGATGTTTAAAGCTTGGGAAATCTTTTTGTATCCAAATCTGGCTTTAAACTTTTCCACAACAGTATCTCGGACCTGCCTGGTGTGTTCCTTGTTCTTCATGATGCTCTCTGCACTTTAAACGGACCTCTGAGACTATCACAGTGCAGGTGCATTTATACGGAGACTTGATTACACACAGGTGGATTCTATTTATCATCATTAGTCATTTAGGTCAACATTGGATCATTCAGAGATCCTCACTGAACTTCTGGGGAGAGTTTGCTGCACTGAAAAAAAAGGGGCTAAATAATTTTGCACGCCCAATTTTTCAGTTTTTTATTTGTTAACAAAGTTTGAAATATCCAAAAAATTTTGTTCCACTTCATGATTGTGTTCCACTTGTTGTTGATTCTTCACAAAAAATTACAGTTTTACATCTTTATGTTTGAAGCCTGAAATGTGGCAAAAGGTCGCAAAGTTCAAGGGGTCCGACCGCCGCAGTATATGTACTTGCGGCGGTTGGCAAGTGGTTAATGTCTTCCTAAAACCGAGGGGATATTACGGATTTATCAATGTGACCTAATAACAACATTACATTTTAATTAAATAATAATGCTACAAAATCATAAATAATCTATCTATCTATCTATCTATCTATCTATCTATCTATCTATCTATCTATCTATCTATCTATCTATCTATCTATCTATCTATCTATCTATCTATCTATCTATCTATCTATCTATCTATCTATCTATCTATCTATCTATCTATCTATCTATCTATCTATCTATCTATCTATCTATCTATCTATCTATCTATCTATCTATCTATCTATCTATCTATCTATCTATCTATCTATCTATCTATCTATCTATCTATCTATCTAAATATGGTGTGCTTGTTTTCCACCTACACCAGTGTTAATAATATTCATTATTGATATTATTATTATAAACAGTGGTAAACCATACCATCAACTTTTGCTTACTATTTAATACATATCAATGAAAAATAATGTCTGTTAAAAAAAAAAAAAAAACATGAAACAATTAAGCTAAAAATAATATAAATAATAATAGAAACCAAAATAGTTTCCCATGGTGATTGCATAATAAGTCAGTTTTTGATTTACCGGATCGTGAAATAGCTACTTAGTGTTTTAGTCTTTACTGTTCCTATTAAACATAATTTGCATATCATCTAATTTCCATATTATAGTAATGACTGTCATCCAAGTAATGAGGACATACAAATTTTATTCAGATGCATGACTTCTAGATGATTATTAGTAAACACTAAGCAGTCTTTATATATTGCACAGCCTCAGGCAATATTATGTGCTAAAAACGCAATTGACTTTTGCATATATTTAAATTGGGCTGATGTAATCTGCACTGTGATATTAAGATATGGATCCTATTTAAAGAAAATCATTTTAATTGGACCAAAAAATACATTTTTGTTTTTTATACAATTTTTGGATGTAGGCACCAATAGCAAGATCTCCCCTCATTAGTTTATACCATCTCCTTATTTTTCATATAAGGCCATAGCAAAAATGTAATCCTTTTCATAACTGAATCCTACAGCTCTACAGGCTCATTCACATGGGCTGCCAGGGAACAGGGGCAGTAAAATCAGTTCTACCATTCCCCAACCACCCAGCTAAAGAAGGGCATGCAGCTGCTCAGGCCTGTACATATGCAAAAATTAAACAGCATGTCATACTTGGCAGGCAGTAACGCCACTGATCATGACCCATTAAAGTGTATGGGGCCACACTACAACCGCACTGCAGCCATGTGTATAATGCAGCATGGTGGTGCGGCATTTGCAGGGTTAAAACAGGCAGTGACAAGGCAAAATATCACCTCCTCGCCACATGTAACACATTTCTCAAAAGTGATTCGCTGCAGATTGCTTTACAGAGTGAGCAGAAGGGACTGCTTGAGGTATGAGTGAGTCCTTAGAAGAGCTGAAATAGTCCTGCTGCTCACTAAAGTCCTGCCAAGAAAAGACGTGTTTGCTGAAACCTTTGCAGTGTAAAGCAAGTGAAGCTGATTACCTAAAGGAGTCGAGAATCTTCAAAAATTTAATTAACATTCACTTTGGTGAAAAAGCATCTGCACATGACTTGGTATTCAAAGTCAACAGGTTTTTCATGTGATTAATAAAAGTGAATATTTACACATTTTTGAATGGAGCTTCTAAAATCCATCCCAAGTATGTTTCCTACAAAACAACCTAAGACTATTAGTGTCCCATCTGTGAGTGTGCCACATCTGGCACATATGACACATTGTGGCAAACACATAAAGCACATCTACCATGATAGAAATAGGAAGGCTGGCATTGCTGATGCCCTTCTGAAATGGTAGTTCCCTGCTGCAATGCTATGATCTCTTGGTTTCAATCATTTCACAATGTGTGACATGCATGCTAATTATTGTTAGTTCAGGTTTTTATATACTGCTGTTCTTTGCACTGTTTTTAAATAATAGCTTGACAACACATTTCATTTCAGGCACAAAGCATTTCATTTTCTCTACTTTAATTTTGTCACTTTCTATATTACCATTGAGAAAGGCAGGATTCTAATTGCCTTAGTTATCGTGTTTTTGTATTATTACAAAAATAAAGATTTATTATTACAATCAATATACAGTAAAGGAATTGTATACACATAATAAGGTACATGTCAAATTGTATTTCCATGCATTTGGGGCATTTACATTTGAAAATATTATACAATAACAGTTCCTGTCTAGCAAAATGAACGTTTAATATGATTATAGCACACAATCATTTTAACACTGGCAGATGATAAAGGAAAAAAGAAAATGAACAATATGAGTTACAAAACTGTTTCTGAACATGCTATTGTCTTATCATTTATTAAACCCACAGGCACAGTATAAGCTCTTCCCATTCAAAGAGCAGCAATTCAGCAACCAAAATGCAAGCAGACATACAGAGAAGAGAATGGTGGAGGGAATATCTTCAGAATGACGATGATGTGTACAAGTAATGTCAATACATAAATATTCAGGTGAAGATGAACTATTACATTTCAGAGAAAGAACATAACAACCCCCCCCCCCACCTCTTAAAGGGTAAGGAAACATGTCAACAAAGTATACTTATCCTTTGCCCCCTAACCCTCTTCCCTCAGTGGCCATTGACAATGTTTACATCTTTTGCCAGCATCTTTACCCGATGACTTCTATGGGACTGAAAGATGGAGCGTCTCCTAATCATTTACAAGTCACAGAGAAGTCTATGGGACTCAACTGTGTACTTGCAAAAATTGGGTGAATAAGCTATTGAGGAATGTAAACAGCAACATGATCTAGGCAATGGGAGAGATTTGGGAGGGAGGGCAGGTTACATCTGCATTAGGAAGTAGGGGGGATAGGGTTGGACGTTTTATATTAACCACTTCAATACAGGGCACTTTCACCCCCTCTTGCTCAGACCAATTTTCAGCTTTCAGCCCTGTTGCACTTTAAACAACATTAGTGATTTCATGCAACACTGTACACATATGACATTTTTCTTTTGGTGGTATTTATAATCACCACTGGGTCTTTTAAATTTTTTGTTAAACAATCAAAAAGAGACCAAAAATGTAAAAAGAAAAAACTTTTTCTCAATTTCTGTACAATGTAAGAAATAATTTTTTTTCCTCACTGATATGCGCTGATGAGGCTGCACTGATGGGCACTGATAAGCTTCACTAATGAGGCTGCATTGATGGGCACTAATGGGGTTGTACTGATAGGCACTCATGAGGCTGCAATGATGGGTACTGATTGGCACTGATGAGGTTGCACTGATGGGTGCTGATGAGGCTGCACTGATGGTCACTGATAAGCTGCACTGATGGGCACTGATGAGGCTGCACTGATAAGGCAGCACTGATGGGCACTGATAGGTGACATTGATATGCTGCACTGATGGGAATATAAGGTTAGGGGGAGCATTTATTGAGCCACCTAAACCTATGGGACAGTGGCAGACCAATCAGTTTAAAGCTAAAAAATATTTAATTAGAGATATTTGCATAAATTACCTAATTGGTTAAAATGTCTTTACAGTTGTTTTTAACAGTTGTTTTTTAATGATTCAGAGCATATAAAAAGAGATAGCTGCGTCATCAGCTATCAGTCGGCGGGGACAGAGAAGAAGAATTGTGACGTGGCCCTGCAGCTTTCACATGCGTTTGCAAATGTGTGCTAACTAAACCCCTGTATTGACGCAAACTGTTAGACAGGCCAATTTGGTTGGTAAGCAGACTGGTTGGCAAATTGAACTGGGAATTTTATCTTTGTTTGTTTCATGTGCGTTGCCCTTCCATGTGTTCTTTGCTATGAAGGCCAGTTATAGGTGGGGGCAGAGGCCATTTTCTTTGTTGTATATGTGTACTGGTGAGTGGACATACTGGGTGCCTTTGCTGTAATACTATCAGCTGGGCTTCCATTATGCCCCCAATTACCTTTCAGGAGGGATGGGCCACCTCCAGGCTCACCTGCCCCCTATCTATCCATTAGCTTGCATGTGCTCCCACTGTGGAGACTCTTTAAAATTCATTAGAGTTAGGACTGCAGGTAACAGGGAGCCTTGACGTGGCCCTGCAGCTTTCACATGCGTTTGCAAATGTGTGCTAACTAAACCCCTGTATTGACGCAAACTGTTAGACAGGCCAATTTGGTTGGTAAGCAGACTGGTTGGCAAATTGAACTGGGAATTTTATCTTTGTTTGTTTCATGTGCGTTGCCCTTCCATGTGTTCTTTGCTATGAAGGCCAGTTATAGGTGGGGGCAGAGGCCATTTTCTTTGTTGTATATGTGTACTGGTGAGTGGACATACTGGGTGCCTTTGCTGTTATACTATCAGCTGGGCTTCCATTATGCCCCCAATTACCTTTCAGGAGGGATGGGCCACCTCCAGGCTCACCTGCCCCCTATCTATCCATTAGCTTGCATGTGCTCCCACTGTGGAGACTCTTTAAAATTCATTAGAGTTAGGACTGCAGGTAACAGGGAGCCTTGACGTGGCCCTGCAGCTTTCACATGCGTTTGCAAATGTGTGCTAACTAAACCCCTGTATTTACGCAAACTGTTAGACAGGCCAATTTGGTTGGTAAGCAGACTGGTTGGCAAATTGAACTGGGAATTTTATCTTTGTTTGTTTCATGTGCGTTGCCCTTCCATGTGTTCTTTGCTATGAAGGCCAGTTATAGGTGGGGGCAGAGGCCATTTTCTTTGTTGTATATGTGTACTGGTGAGTGGACATACTGGGTGCCTTTGCTGTAATACTATCAGCTGGGCTTCCATTATGCCCCCAATTACCTTTCAGGAGGGATGGGCCACCTCCAGGCTCACCTGCCCCCTATCTATCCATTAGCTTGCATGTGCTCCCACTGTGGAGACTCTTTAAAATTCATTAGAGTTAGGACTGCAGGTAACAGGGAGCCTTGACGTGGCCCTGCAGCTTTCACATGCGTTTGCAAATGTGTGCTAACTAAACCCCTGTATTGACGCAAACTGTTAGACAGGCCAATTTGGTTGGTAAGCAGACTGGTTGGCAAATTGAACTGGGAATTTTATCTTTGTTTGTTTCATGTGCGTTGCCCTTCCATGTGTTCTTTGCTATGAAGGCCAGTTATAGGTGGGGGCAGAGGCCATTTTCTTTGTTGTATATGTGTACTGGTGAGTGGACATACTGGGTGCCTTTGCTGTAATACTATCAGCTGGGCTTCCATTATGCCCCCAATTACCTTTCAGGAGGGATGGGCCACCTCCAGGCTCACCTGCCCCCTATCTATCCATTAGCTTGCATGTGCTCCCACTGTGGAGACTCTTTAAAATTCATTAGAGTTAGGACTGCAGGTAACAGGGAGCCTTGACGTGGCCCTGCAGCTTTCACATGCGTTTGCAAATGTGTGCTAACTAAACCCCTGTATTGACGCAAACTGTTAGACAGGCCAATTTGGTTGGTAAGCAGACTGGTTGGCAAATTGAACTGGGAATTTTATCTTTGTTTGTTTCATCAGAGAAGAAGAATTGTGCCTGTGCCTCCTGATTTTTTGTGCTTGTGACTCCGGTTTTCAGCATGCAATCCCTGCTTCAATCGGTCTTGGAACGAGCTGGATCCGCGGGCAGGGAGGAATGGATACGCCGCTGCTTGCAGATGCCTGACTTTCCAGTCTCTGAGGATGCCCTGTTCCTGCCCTCTCGCCCCTCTTCTCCTACCTTCTCTGACAGTGTCCAAGCGGTTCATCTTCCTGGGACATCCATGCCTGCAAACGTCCGCCCTTCTCTTCACCACCGCCCCCGGTCTCCTCCTCCTGATGCCGCGTCATCTCGTCCTGCTCGGTCACCTCCTCCGCTCAGACCTTCGGATCAGCAATTTCTGACAGCATTGCCGGGTCCTTCTGGCGCGAGCACAGTGGCCAGAAGAGAAAAGGAACCCAGGACAAAGCGTAGACCTCGCAGGTTCGAATCCCCGTCCCCTCCACGCCGCTCTGCTGCACCAAAAAAGAGCAGGGAGCTGAACATTTCCAGGAACAATACTTTAATAAATGTTGAGCCAGTTATTCTCTCTGTTATGGAGAATCAACCCCCCCCCCCCATCTGCTCTGTTTCTTCACAGGTTTCTGTTCCTGATCCTGGACATCATCCTCTGGTGACACCTACTGGTACAAAAGGGGTACTGACTGCTCATCCTGTGTCTACTGCTGTGTCAGCCACATCTGCTGTTGGTGAGTCTGACAATGTAAAACTGTTGTTGGATTTAGCATGTTCTTTTAATGTATTATTGCACAAATGTATTGATGTTCCTGTTGCTAATTCCATTGCTCCTGTTTGGCGTGACAGTGTTGATCGTGATTCACATGTATTGCCCTTATCTAATGTTTCTATTTCTACTACCGTACCTTGAAATGTCTCCTCCGCTCCTCCTCCTGTTTCAATGGCTGCGGTTCCAGAGAGTTGTTACAGGAAAGCTATGGCATGCAACCTTTCGCCTTTGGGTTTTCACCTTCCATTGGCGATTAAAGAGAAAATTTGGAAGGAGGAATTTATTGAAATTTTAAATTTGTTACCTTCCTCAAAGGAAAGTAGGTTTGAGAGAAGGGATTCTGAAAGACCAGAAGATGATAAAAGGAAACCGCCAGCACGGTCTTTAAATAATTGGCTTCAGGCCTTCTGCATCTACGCTAGCGTTATGGGTGAAAATACGCTAGCGTTATGGGTGAAAATAAAAATAATTTTAGAAGCTTATAAAAATTTTAATGGATTAGCTTGGTTTTATTATGACGAGTCTTTTCGCCAAAAACTAGCTATTCATAAGACGCTTTGTTGGGGTATGAAGGACGTGGGCCTCTGGCTCAATCTTTTATTGCCACAACGTTCTTTACAAAAACCTACTACTGTTACTGTTGGAACGTTAAGAAAGGCCTGTGCTTTGGTTTCAACGAGGGGCAATGTAAATGGCCAGGTTCGTGTAAATACAAACACAAATGTACTCATTGTTCTGGGGCCCATTCGGCTTCCAGATGTTTTAAAAAATTGGCCTCTTTATCTTCACATCCCCGTAAAGATTTTTTTCTTAAAAGCGGCCACGCCGGTGAAGTTAATAGAAATGTTGCCGTGGCTCAGAATGTGGCCAAGGCGACAGATGGCGGACATGATGTATTATGGTTTTTCACATGGTTTTTTGTTACCTTCCTACACGGGTTCAGGTTGCTTAGTTTATAAGAACTTGAGTTCTGTGGACAAATACGCGTCTGTTGTAGCTGATAAATTATTTAAAGAGCTTAGTGAAGGGAGGATTACGGGTCTTTTTGATTCCCCGCCTTTTTCAGGAATTTAGGGTTTCTCCGTTGGGAATCATTCCTAAAAAGGAGCGTAATGCCTTTCGCCTAATTCATCACTTGTCCTTTCCGAAAGGTTCCTCTTTGAATGATGAGCTGGATGCAGAGATTTGTACAGTCTCTTATGTATCTTTTGATGACGCTTTGCGTATCATACAAAATGTAGGTCATAGAGCTCTGCTTCAGAAAGCAGATATAAAATCGGCTTTTTGCTTGCTTCCGATTCACCCAAGTGGGTCTAACTCATTGGGTTTTGAATGTAACGGTTATTATTTTTTGATAAGTGTCTCCCAATGGGGTGTTCCTTATTTTGTAGGTATTTTGAGCTTTTTTCCTCATTTTTGGAGTGGGTTGTTATGGTGCACACTGGTTCAAAAAGCGTTCTGCATTACCTTGATGATTTCCTTTTTGTTGGTAAAGCAGATTCTTTGGATTGCTTGTACGTTTTTACGGAATTTAAGCTCATGTGTAATCAGTTTGGTGTTCCTTTGGCGGACGAAAAGACTGCTCTTCCTACGCATTGTTTGGAGTTCTTGGGTATAACCATCGATACTATCTCCATGGAGTTTAGTTTGCCCCTCGAAAAGATATTTAGTTTGGTTACTTTAATAAATTTTGTTTTATCTAAAAGAAAGGTGACTTTAAAAACTTTGCAATCTTTGTTGGGTTTATTGGCCTTTGCATCTCGTGTTATTCCAATTGGTAGGATTTTTTCTAGACGTCTTTATAAGTCTATGGCGGGTGTTGTTTCACCTTTCCATTTTATCCGTATTACTACCAGTTTAAGAGAGGATCCTATTGTTTTGAAAAAAATTTTGAATAATTTTAATGGTAGTACTTTGTGGAGACAGCCTTTTTGTCCTATGTCAGCTTTGAATTTGTTTACCGATGCCTCAGGTGCTTTTGGTTACGGTGCCTTTTGGCAAGGGCATTGGTCAGCTGGTTTGTGGCCGGAATCCTGGCAGAAAAATGGTTATACTAGAAAAATAGTTTTACTTGAAACATTCCCCCTGTTGATTTCCCTGGAGCTATGGGGTACACATTTTAGTGATAGAAACATTTTGCTTAATTCTGATAATTTGGGTGTAGTATACGCTGTTAATTGTTTGACGTCAAAATCCTTGCCTGTTGTTGCGGTTTTGCGACATTTGGTTTTTAAGTGTCTAGAGCTAAATATTTGGATAAAAGCTAAGTATGTTCCTGGTGTTTGTAATTTAATTGCAGATTCTTTGTCTCGTTTGCAGCTAGACCGTTTTCGATCTTTGGTTCTGGATGCAGACGCTCATGGGAGTTTATGCCCTCAGCATTTATGGACTCTGATATGACCACGGTTCATCAGGCAGTACAGAATTCAGTGGCTCCTTCCACGTGGGCACAATACTTAGCCGCGTGGAGGTCATGGTGCGTTTTCTTCTCTAACTCGGGGCCTGATCCTGAAATTTCATTTGAGAAAAGGGTTTTATCCTTCCTTGAATGCTTAATGTCCCGGAGTTATTCCTACTCGCATATTCAAAAAATTATTTGTGGTATTTCCTTTTTCTATAAATTGACTGGTGCTCCTTTGCTTATGTCTTGGTTTTCAGTTAAACAATCTATAAAGGGTTACCGCAGGCAGCATTATTCTTCGGACTCCAGGTTTCCGATTACGGCTGATATTTTAAGGCGCATTTGTGTTGCCACCAATAATATTTGTTTTTCTCCTTTTGAGGCGCTGTTGTTTAAAGGGCTTTCTGTATTTGTTTCTTCTGAGCTTTCAGAATATCTGAATTGTTGCCAAAAAACTCAGTTTCCCTTTCGGGGCTTTTGTATTCGGATGTTAAGTTGCATACAAATTTTGTACAAATTTATTTGAGTAAAAGTAAAACGGATCAAATGGGTCTTGGACGTTGGATCACTCTTCGTCGTTTCAATGACCCTTTGATCTGTAGGTTTACTTCATGATTATTTCCGTATCCGACCTGCGGGTACTTGCCTTCTTCTTCATGGGTCAGTTCAACTCGGTTTTGAAAAGATGTTTGTTACATCTTGGTCTACACCACCTTCACATTACCTCGCATTCCTTCCGTATTGGGGCCGCTACTCAGGCAGCTAATTTAGGTTTGCCAGTACCAGTTATTAAAAATATTGGTAGATGGGATTCTTCCTGTTACCGCTCTTATGTTAGGCCTAATTTTCTTATTTAATTTCAGGTCTTCGAAAGCACGTGTGAATATTAGGGCATTCCTTCATTTTCTGGGCCTCTCGTCGAGCAGCACTAAGGAATTACGGTTCAAACCTTGGTTTTGACATGCATTATCTACAAATATGGTGATTTGGAAAACGGGGAATGAAATGTACTGATTTGTCTGTTTATCTGTCTTTTTTGTTGTTACATGTTATTCTACATTTAGGTGGAAACGATATTGTTTCACAAAAAACTTTGGATATCATCTCCACTCTTAGGTTGGAATTTGTTCAATTGCGTTCTCTTTTTCCGAATGCGGTTTTGATATTTTCAGAAATCGTTCCTAGATTGCAATGGACATTACGACCTGAATTAAAATTCTGTAAAATTGTTAAAAGAAAAATTAATAGAGTTTTGGAAAAATTTATGGCGTTGGTTAATGGTTTTTCTTACCGCCATTTTGATCTGGAGGGTGATATTCCGGGTTTTTATCGCTCGGATAATGTTTATTTGTCTGATATAGCCTTGGACATTCTAAATTTGGGTTTTGAAAATTGTATTGAACTGGCCTCGGTTCGATTGGTGGGGTGCCAGGCTCAAACACCTGGTGTTTGAGCCTGGCTGGTGGATCGAAGTTGTAGTGTTCATGTTTAACTCGAGCGGTTATAGCTGAGTTAACATACTTATTTTATTGGTTTTTGTTTTAATAACAAAATGGTTTAATAACAAAAGTGAAAATAATATATTGTATTTTAATACATCAAGAAAGGGCCGTGGCCAGTTTCAAACCACAATTTATGGTGTTGTGCTAATTTATTGAACTAAGGTAATGTTTTAGAATGGTTCTGTCTACTGTCCCACTGATATGCTGCACAGAAGGTCACTGATATGTTGCACTGATGGACACTGATATGCTGCACTGATGGGGCTGCACCAATCATCAGGGCACTGATGATCAGTGCCCTGATTATCAGTGTAAATGTCCCCTGTAACTGGAAAGCCAGTTATTGGCTTTCCTTTTCTCAGACACTGGCAGCACTAAGGAAAGGAAATGGCGATAACTGCCATTTGTTTGCATATGATCAGCTGTGTTTGGAAACAGCTATTACACTGTGTCCGAGCGACACAGCTCACCAGCAAAGCAGCTCGTTGCGCATCCCCGGG
The DNA here is from genome assembly GCF_965119305.1 of Pelophylax lessonae. NCBI lineage: Eukaryota > Metazoa > Chordata > Amphibia > Anura > Ranidae > Pelophylax > Pelophylax lessonae. The sequence continues at coordinate 113,407,784 of NC_138774.1, read as the reverse complement.
GGAGCACACAAGCGGCGTGATGTGAAGGACATAATTTGATGTCCAGACAGAACGGTTAAGCCATTGCCCGGCCCTCATTCTGCTATAGGCTGGGCAGGAGGGTGTTAAATGTTTTCTTCACTTTTAATATGCAAGAAACATTTTAGCTATTTGTCACATACACTATTGCCAACCTCATGCAGGCAGTGCTGGGTTTTCCTATTAGAAAGCCCAGCATGCTTAGAAAACCAAATGTCATATGATTGACTTGTCATAAATGTGTGTGTAACTGAACCGCCGACCCACACTGTACTTGTGGTCTTGCATCAGTATACGGCTTGCAAACAACTTAGCTTGTACAAGTTTTGGAACCTTCTCCTTTATTGAACAGTTTCACACTCAATTTATACACACATGAGCAGATCCCCCTCCTGATCAAATTACCACACACAGGTCAGGGGTTGCCTGATTACATTATCATATGCAGATGAAATTGTATACAGAAATAGAATTAGCCTGAACTAATTATCTAGCTGTCTGGACAGAATACACATCCCACCTCATTATACAAACAATTGGGAGAGCCTGTCTGACACTGAAGTACAATACACATTAGCATTAATGTAAATACAGACCAAACCATTAAGTATCCATCTTTCACTCCCAGTGACGGTGAGTACTGTCACAGTGTGGTAGCTAAATATTTTGGTCAGCTTACCCCCCCCCCCCTTTTCCTCCCAAAAAAAACAAACAACACAGATTCCATTTCTTTTGAGACACTGCATATAAGATATTCAGAGAAAGGGGAGACAGTCCAGGGACTTCTAATATCTCTCCAACCTTTTATATAGGGATCAAATGTAATTGATTGTTCAGGTGGGTACTCCTATTCCATAGTTTTGGCAAATCTAAAGGAAATTGTTCAGAGATTGTACAATTAGATTGCATAGTGCATGGCCGGCTTTATACAAGTACATTGGAGGGAGTGGGTGGAGACACTCATTTGTCATTGTTCTTGTATAAATACACCAATTTCCCTTTCAGGCCCCATTCACACTTTGTGTAGTGGGAGCTTACTTTTTATGTTTTTTGTGCGATACGCATAGAGCGGCACATTGATTTCAAAGGGCTGCTCTATGTGTGACAAACATTATAAGGCAGCTCATGGGGAATTTTGACTTGTTGTGTACACATTTTTTTGCATTATTTGTTGAGCAGTTTTGCACGCAGAAAAATGTGTGTTTGCTTCTGTGTTTGGGGTGCCAATCACAATTAATGGCACCAAAAGCATGAATAGCTCATTTTAGGTGTATATATGTAGCCATACTCTATACAATCTGCTGTTACAATCTCTGTACAATCTCATTTAAATTTACAAAAAATGTTTAATAGGAGGACACACCTATCTATGCAATCACTTTGTATTTAATCAGCCAGGGCCTTGCACTTCATGGGTAATGGTAGATCTACATAAGATTGTACAATCAGATTGTATAGTTTATGGTGAGCATTACAGACTTCTATGGACACACTTCTGTTTTCAATACTACAGCTCTGCCCCACATAGGCTGTTATGTGATCACTCAGTTCTTGCACACTTTGCCAAATGAACGATCTGTACAAGAATGTAAGGTAGAAAATGATCCATCAGCAGAGGAAGTGACTAACTGTGTATAGAGGGAGAACAATGCACAATGACAATGTTTGCATTGGAGAAGCATGCAACTGCAGAGATGAGTAGGAGCAATGTTCTGGATGGGGATGGCAGGTGCAGGGTGTGTTTTAATGAGGTCAGCTGCTGTAGTACTTCCTCACTCTTCTAAAGTCCCTTTCACACAGGCGGACCGTTCAGATCCACCTGTTCATTTTTTTGGCGGATCTGAACGGTCCCCCCATGCATTCCTATGAGGCGTCGGATGTCAGCAGAGACATGTCCGCTGACATCCGACCTGATCCGATCCGTCAAATCTGGACGGATGGAAACCCTATTTTCCATCCGTCCAGCAGATCGGATGGGATCGGATGAGAACGGACTGACGTTCCGTTCCCATCCGATTTCCCCCATAGAAATGCATGGGGAACTGAGAGCTGTGTCTCCGCACACAGCGCTGAGACACAGCTGTCATCCTTCTGCTCAGCGGGGGATTGGCGGCTCGATCCCCCGCTGAGAAAAATGGAATCCGTCCGACGGACGGATAGTGTGCAAGGAGCCTAACAGTTTTCCCATCCTGCAAGACTTATACCAGGAAGTCATGGATAAGTTTTCTATAGAAGAAACCGGAGGCTGTGGTAAGGCTTTCCCCAGAATATAGGGAAAACTTTTTCTCTTCTGCAGCAGGTACATTAATGGTATGTTGGCACATAGGGAAGCTGTAATTTAGAAAAAAAAAGGTGAATTTAGGTTTTAAATTAACATAAAAATAAAATAAAATGAGTGGAAACGAAATGGAAATATGGTCAGTTATTATGACTGGTCACTGTGAATCACAGCTCCAATTTTTTGACCATTTCTTTTTATTCAAATACATTTTTATTGGTTTTATGAATAATAAAAAACATGGAACAATGTGGATTGGTAAAGTGACAAAGCGAATATTGATATGTACTGTATTCACTTGAATGATATATTGTTCAACATAAGAGCAGAGATAGCAACTGGAATATGTCCTAAATATAAGGATATTACATCATTATTTTGACAGGGTGATGAGCCATGGGTGGTGAATCCCTCAAGGGTCCCAGCTGATAAAACCAGTCGAGGTAAGTTATGAGTTATCCAAGTATGAGCTAGATGGCCATGCATCTTACCATGCGAGAAAGGGAAGGAGGAAAGGGGGGGGGGGAGTAGAGAAAGAGAAATATGGGACAGGAAAGGAGGAAAAGGTGGCAACTAAGAGGGCAAAATACCTACCGGTAAAAACAAAAAGAACTACAGTTCTGGTTAGACCAAATTACTTTTATAAGGCCTATTGGAGGGAGCTGGTAGCTGGATTAGAAAGAAAGGTTATCTGGTTGCCTTGTGGCATGAGAGGTTGGATGAGACCAAGACAAGAATTGGAAGAAGAGCATCAATGCTATTTTTGCTACATCTGGTAAGGTAAGTCTATAAAGGCCTTCCCTACGTAGATGAAACACTTTATAAAGACATAATTGAGTAATTTCATGCCCAGTTTTTTTCTATAGAGCAGCATTTTCAACTTGTTTTTGACATCCCTTATGGTTGACAGTTTTGTCAAAATCCTTTTTTTGTGTATAGCTCTGTATGAGACCAGCAGACAGATGTAAGTCGATTGTGGGTAAGAGAGTCACAGGTGGTTGTGAGGCAGATTAAAGTGTTGATAAGCCACAACCAAAAAAGAATAGCAGAGGATCATGAAGGATGGAGCACCTGTTAACCCCATGTATAAAGCTGGTCACCTGATCCCAGAAATATGACCAGAAATAGTGCATAAGGGGGGTTTGTTAGAGCCACATAGCTGGTAGTTGGATGACTGGGGGTTACATTTTTCTTTAAGGAAAGGGATGAAGGCCCTGTGAAGGTACTTAAACTGCGACTCTAACCAGTTTCATTGATCACTATCTTCATTACAATATTGTAACCCCCAAGTATTTTATCTGTAATCGTGTCATCTGGGAAGTCTTTACACCATTTAGATACAGAAGAGGCTGTGAGGAATTTTGTGAAATATAAATGAGGGGTTTGTATATGTCTGGGATGGCGTAGGTTTAATTGTGGAACAGGTGATCTATCATTGAAAGGTGAATTTACTTAGCTTTATTGGCACAACATGACTTTGCATAATCAGAAACTTGTAAGTAATAGATGAAGTAATGGTCAGCAAGGCCAAAAATGGTCGAAACATTTTTGGTTGATTTTAGGTTGCCAGAGCCTGGGTCAAACATAGACAAAATCTGAGGTAGCTGCCAGCTGGTGTTATGTATGGGTATGTACACAGCACAGCAGAAGATGCCAGGGATCACAGCCACTTCATACGACACCAGAACTGAAGGACCCCATTTTCTTTTTAATACATCAGCCTAATTGTCTTATTAATTTTACTGGTTTCTACTTAAAATGGAAATGGTTTAAAATGTTTTGGTCATCATACTGCAAATAATGGGATCTTCTTTGGATTCCATGCAGTACTGAGTATTCATGAGTAAAAAAACAGGTATGATCATTTCTGTGATTTTTCTCTAGTTAACGCCAATTTGACTTAGACAAGAAAGTAGGAGTTAAAATTAGCTATTTGAAGACTTTTTCTTTCCCTCTAAATTAGAGCCTACTGGAAGGTGGTCATGAACTAATCATCAGCTGATTCACTAAACTACTTGTTCTGGAAATTGTCAGAGAGTTAAAAATAAACCAGTCACATAATTAAGGGACAAGGAGTTTACTTCTGCGAGTGCTTGCAACAAATGTTATCAGAGCAAAAGAGCAAACAGCATCTGTTATAAATAGTAACATAGAATTTGGCATCAGGTAAACACATCCCAATTCATCTACTCCAACAATGTTGATGCATTAAAGTGGTTGTAAAAGCTAAAGGTTTTTTACCTTAAAGGCTAAGTTCACCTTTTCAGGCAGAATTTCACTTTTCATAAGAAATAAAAGCCTTTTCTAATGTCTTTTCTGCTCAAGCCATTCCAATGTGTTTATCTCTCACTTACCCATCCCTGGAAGCTTTCAGTCATCAGCTTTCTCTTTGAGTTTTTAAATGTTTTTTGCATCAATCACTTCCTATAGATCATCTACCATATAGTTACATAGTTACATAATAGTTGAGGTGGAATAAAGACAATAGTCCATCCAGTTCAACCTGTGTAGGTGTGTGTGGACGTAATCATTTCCCATACCCCTGAATGTTTTGATCCTTGAGATGTACGTCCAAGAGTCTTTTAAAAGTAGCCATACTCCCCGCAGTTACTACCAGTTGTGGTAGAGAATTCCACAATTTTGTAGCCCTTACTGTGAAAACCCCCCTGCGCAGCCTAAGGTTAAATCTCTTCCCCTCTAATCGCATTGCATGGCCACGTGTCCTCCTGAACAGTTTTTTTTTTCTATGCTGAGATCACTGTTGAGCTATTTGTAAATCGCTATCATGTCCCCTCTCAGACGTCTCCTCTCCAAGGAGAATAAATCAAGCGATTGTAAGTGCTCTTCATAATTAAGGTTTTCCAATCACCTAATCAGTTTAGTTGCTCTCCTCTGGACTCTCTCCAGCTGCAACACATCCCTTCTGAGGACTGGTGACCAGAACTGGACAGAATACTCCAGATGTGGTAGGACCAGTGTTTTATAAAGTGGTAGGATTATAGTTTTATCTCTGAAATACATCCCCTTCCTTATGCATGCTAATATTCTACTGGCTTTGGCAGCTGCAGCTTGACATTGCATGCTATTGCTAAATCTATCTTCAACTAAGACTCCCAGATCAGGAACGTACAGTGATTCTCAGTGGGAACCTTCCTCTAACCATCTCTGAATGCAGAAAACTATCAATCCTGGCCTGCCCGAGGAAATATAGTTTCAGCTGTAGAAGATGGTTGTATGGTTGTGGACTGGATCATAGCCAGCAGCACTCACATTGATTATCAGCAGTCAGTGAGGAGTCCTGTAATGTGATGTAGTTGGTATGTTGTTCTCATGCCCTCCTTGCAAAGACCAAGTTCTCTTCCTTCCCTGCTATAAACTTAGGTTTGATAACTTCTGCTCTGCTTTTGCCACCTGGCTAATCCAGTGCGGGTTCCCGCATCGCACCTTAATCGCCTGCAATTCACACTACTCTCTGCGAACCGCTGAGGGTGTCAATACAAGGTTAATGGCACCCCCATATTGGTTCGCAGATCACAGTGTGAACTGTGAATTTGGACAGGAATCAGATTGCATGGGTGTGAACACCCATGTGACCCAATTCTGGTGCCCATAAAAAAAATAGGGTCCTGCACGAGTTTAGCTTGAATGCGATGCAAATTCAGCCATACAGTTTGTATGGCTGAATGTGCATCGCACAGACATCGCATGTGATCTGCACAGCAATGCGGTGCGATTTACATGCGATGTCTGGCATTGCACCAGTGTAAACCGGCCCTCAAACACCGCCTGTTGCTGTGAGACTCACTTATGTTCTCCTTGTCACAAAGACAGAGCCCCATACAGTAGCAGGCAAGTGTCACTGAGCATGGTGGAGAGATGTAATCTGAAACAGCCTGAATGGAAAAGGAAGAAGGGAGGAAGGAGAGGATAGGCAAAAGCAGCAGCATGACACAAACTGCCAGTGCTTACAGCTCGGCTGATATCAGGACTGCACCTTGCACACTGCATAAGCGGCCAGATTGAAATTGCATGTCCTGTTTTTTACAAACTGTCCCTATGAGGGACAATTGGCAACTCTGCCCTGTGGGGGGGATAGGTTCAGACACCCCTGACCCCCACCTCCCCCCCCCCCCCTTTATCTAAACCCCTGCATTTATACAGGGTAAGAAATAATGATAGGCAATTGTTATAACAAAAAAAAAAAAATACCAAAGTAACATCACTGTTTAAATAAGGGGTAAAAATACTGCAAAGCACAAGCACATAGAAGAAATTGAATTGAAAGTCTGCAGAGACTCATCAATACAAAAAGAACCGGAGTTAAGAGTTTGCAGAAGCTTAGCAACACATATTATATATTGCAACTTACTAATCTTTAAATGTGGTAGCTGCATTAGTTTCATTTTCTTTAGGCTAGTTTTACTTTATTTTCAGCTGGTGACCCTGCTAATAACACACTTCCTGTCTTCAGGTGTCTCCACTCTGAATGGAGGATCAACAGAGAAGCCATTTGATAGCAGCAATGTCAGTCTGGGAATAGGGTAGTGTTAGGTGCAATAGCAGATGTAGATGGACTTAACTATTAAATTAAAGCCAAACTCCAGCTAACATTTTTAAAAATGTACAAAGAGACCCAGTAAACATGTATTGGATGAGATTTTTAAGGTGCACAATTACCAAAAAGCATAAAGTTGTTAAAATGGTAAATTGTTATTTACAATTATCATTAAAAACAATGAAAAAATGTATATAACAATGGTGTTCTACATGTTTCACCATAATAGCTTCATCAGGAAGTACATGTAAGGGATGCTACAGGAAATCATCAGTCCCTCAAAATCAAGACCTTGCCTACATGCAATACATGGGATGGAAGGTAAAAATGGGGGGTTACCTACTCCCCAACATAGGTCTCCAGGGATGAGCCCAGGAGCAGCACAGGACCAACTGTAGAGGCAGGTGTACAGACCGTGGTGTGTAAAAACAGTGATATAGACAGGAGGAAGCCCATACATATGCACGTGGAGTAAGTAAAGTATTTGGTTAGCCTGTCTGCTGTGGAGACAATCCATCTATTTGTGACCATCTACATGCCATTAAAATCTGCTAGCATAAACATTGAATCACATCCATTAGTTCTGACTTGGCTCCCCCTGGAGACTGTCTGTCTATATTACTGTTTTCAGACACCACAGTCTATATACCTGCCTCTAGTGTTGGTCTTGTGCTGGTCCTGGGCTCATCGCTGGAGGCCTAAATTAGGGAGTAGGCCGATCCTCCGTTTCTATCTTCCATCTTATGTATGGTACGTGGGTCATGTCATGATTTTGAGGGACTGATGATTTCCTGTAGCATCTCTTACATGTACTTACTGATGAAGCTATGACAGTGAACCATGTAGAAGATCACATGTAAAGGGATGTTTTTTTTATATATACAACATCTATACCAGCATTGTTATGTCAATTCTTTCATTGTTTTTAATGGTAGTTGTAAATAAAAATGTACCATTTTAACCTGCTTTTTGGTAATTGTGCACCTTGAAAATCCCATCCAATGCGTGTTTACTGAGTCTCTTTGACATTTAAGGGATGACAGTGCTAGTCAATTTTCTTCATATTCTTATCCACAATACTTACACTATTTAAAACATTTACAGCAACAGTTATTTGTTCCTTTAGCTACCACTTTTGCTGAACAGCTTGGTCTGTTTAAGGAAGTTGAAAAACAAAGGAATTTCTGCTCAGATCACCACATTAAAATAATGTAAAAAGACCTAAAAGGAAAATGAATGCAGCCACCATATCTAAGAATTGGTAAGCTGCAATATAATACAATTTTCATTTCCCGGATAAAAATCTTTTACACCCAACTCTCAGATCATCTTAGGGTCAATGATATTATTTCAAATCACATTCCCATACAAAGGGGAAATCCACAGGACTGACCTCTTTTCCTTCTTCTTTTCAGCTTACTTATTAAGCCACTTGGTGAGACAAACCTCATGAATTTCTGGGTTGAGAGTGGGTATCTGGAAAAAAGAGTCTCCTTGTATGTGGAAGAGTTGCTAATACAGTATTTGTATGTACCTGACCCACAGACAGTGATAGACAGAGTTCTGATAATCAACCAGACTTTTGGATCCTACTCCAGTTCTGGGGTTAATTAGAGAAAATATTTTTTTTCTTAATAGACAAATTGATAGGCCTAGGACTTAATCCCAATTGCCCATTAAACTTGCAAAGAAAGTTAGTTATATGTGGGTGGAAATATAGTTAACCTTATCGAAGAATATTGAAATAATCTCATTATTTCAACATTTGAACATAGAATAGAAGTACGGGTAAGTTTCCTTGTTACTCTTCTTGGAAGGATCAGTTTGTTTTGTGTTTCATTAATGGTACTCCTTCCTAAGCCTTTTGTATACACTTGTCAAGTCCCCTGTTTCGATTACCAAATGCATTTGGCGTGAGTTAAACTCCTTAATTTCAATATTTATTTGACATCCCAAGTCCCCAGATTTTCTTTGTTGACTTTAACCACTCCAGGCTCCTAAAACATACCTTTAGGTCCTTGGAATGAAGTAGTTATACCATACCAGGAGCTACAGCCATGATACCAGTATCAAAGTTTCCAGTCAGCGAAAGGCTTTCCAACAGAAGTGATCCAAGCTCTATAGCCGTCTGATCACTTCTACAGATCACGGAAGAGGGATTACCTACCCACCTGTCACTCACCTCTGTTCCCAGGCTCTCTGGTGTGATCAGGTAGCCTAGAACTGCTGTGACCTATCTGGCCAGCTGAACAAAGAGGAAAGGCAGATACATTTGTACCTGTACCCCCTCTGTTACGTCAGCAACCAAAAGAAACAAGGATTTTGTCACTTCTGGTTCTGGTTTGTGGTTTACAAGCTGTTATCAGCTTGTAAAGTATCTGATCAAACGGATCCTGGTTTGATCAGATGCTTTTGAGGGCAAAGGAGAGCAGATCTCTCAGTAAAGACTTCCTGTTATTGCCCCTGCTATCACATAGAATGTTGTTCATCCCTTGTAATAGCAATAAAGTTGAATAAAAAATAAGGAAAGAGTGGGAAAAAGGAACTAAAATAAATAATAATATGAAAAAAATTTCAAGCACCCCTGCCCCCCTGTGTGCATGCACAAATGCAAATGCTTATAAAGGTCTAAATGTACATGTAAATGGTGATCACGCCCCACATTTGAGGAATCGGGGCAAACATTACAGTGAGAGCAATAATTTTACCACTAGACCTCCTGTGTAATTCTAAACTTGTAACCTATAATATGTAAAGGCTTTTAAAGTGTTACCTATGAGATAATTTATTGTACAGTAGTTTGTTGCCATTCCATAAGCATGCACAATTTTTAGGTATGACATGTTAGGTATCTATTTGCTTGGTGTATCTTTTATATTTTGTTAAAAAAAAAAAAAATAGGCATTACAGTATATTGTGTTACATTAAAGTGTATTTTTTCTGAAAAAATTGCGTTTGATAAACGGGGAGGGGGGGGGTGAGGGGCAACAGACACAGAGCAACACGGTAGGGGAAATAAGATAAGCGGCTTCAGAAACAGAGCCACGCAGGCTAAGGAGTAAATTGAGGTGCTATACAAACTAAACCACAAAGGAGAAGGAAGAGAATTAGGGGGTTGTAGAAACAAAGCTACACAGTAAATGGGAAGGTGTTAAAAAATGCAGACACAAAAGTGAAGAAATAAGCAAAGAGAGATCACATATAACACAGGTATGAATCATAGCCAAGACAGTATACATACAGTACACAGCCACAGATGAGTAGCAGATGCCCAGACACATGTTGCCTAGCCAATCAAAGTCATTATTAGGATAGTATTGGTTTATGTAGAAACAGGAGGATAGGTTGACTTCTGTGTCACTCGACCTCTTCACTGCCTAAGTTGCAATATCTTCCACTGATTTCAAAAGCACAGAATCTTCTCTTCTTGCAACCTAATAAAATATTCCAAATTTTCCAAGTTTACTCACACGTGTAATTGATGTAAAAATAAAATACTCCGATTTTTTTATTTTTTATTCTTTTAATGAAAATATGAACGGAATGCTGAAAAAGCAGATTGCTTATAGTATTTTGACATTAAAAAAACTCTTCCAGTTTATGTATTTTAGCGTACTGCGAACTCCAAAACAAACTCCAAGTGGTGCTTTTGTTTTAATAGGTGCAGGTTTTGACACATTCATAAAAGCTACAAATTAGTCCTTATGTTTTGCTGAGTTGCTGCTAAACGTAGCTTTGTGCTGGGAAGGCCTGTGTCCTACAGGAGCTGTTAAAGTGTTGTATTGTGTTCATAGCCTGCAGTTTAGTATGTTTGCCAATTCCTGCTTTTAAATAAGTTAGACTTATTTTGTCACGCTGAGAAAGTTCATACTGAACCTGGAAATGTCTGTCTAGGGTGTATTTCTTTATATGTAATTGGTAGAGAGACTTGTATTTAAAGCAGAAATGGGTAATTAAAAAGTGGAAGCTGCATAAGGTATGCAAATGAAAGAACTTTGAGATGATATATGGTATTTTGCAATCATGTGTTCGGAATTTAAAAATGTATTATTATGCACTTTAATATTGATAACCCTGAGTTGGCTGTCACTGTAATATTAAATTTCTGGTATATGAAGTTTATGGGAAGGGGGAATTGTGAAGACTATAGGCATAAAAAATGAAATAGGATTTTACTCTGTGTGTAAAAAAAGGGCAGACTATGCAAAATAATTTCCAACTTTAGGTCTCTGAGTTGAAGTGTCAGTTATCTGAAAAAAAAAAAAAATGTAGCGAATGTTAAGGTTTAGACTAAATATATATTTTCCCTTATTAAATCCTCACATTTAAAGGTGGATCACACCTTTGCTTTCATGTTGGTGGCCTGAACTGTGAAAGATGTGTCCATTTGTGTCAAATCTAAGAGATATTAGATTTTAGCATGAGTACCTATAATAAGAGAAAGTAGAGGAACTCATAAAAGAGTGCATACACATAAACATGTCAATGTTTCCTTCTTCTATTCCGACTAGTCTATTTTTGAGCAAATATACATTGATCTCAAAAGTTACCATATACAGTATAGGACAGTTATCAACAAAAAAGGTCCCTTTAGAGAAGGGTGGCTTAGTATTAGAATTACAAAAGAGAGTAAGTGTTAATGTTACAGGGAGAGTTAGTGTTAGGGTTGGGTGAGGGGCAGGGAAATTAATTTAAGAAGGCCTTAATATAAACCATATCTCTCTTTATCAAGACCGCTACACTAAAAACTACCAATGCCAGTATTCTAGTGTTAATACAAATGCTGGAGGTGCACACTGGTTGATGGACCAATTTTATTTTTTATTTTCAAAATACTCATAAGCCTTATGGTAGTGTAGTGTAATGTTCCGGTACCTCTGGTACCCTTGTCTCCATATTTCTCCTCTCCTAATTGCGTCCCATCTTGTGTAACAAGGGACGCATATACCTTTAAGACCGGATGACATCATTGCCGAGCACCGCTATGAGCGGCTATTTCAATCGCCGGTTTGCTCTCACTCATCGCTCGTTCAAACCCACATGTTCATCGCACCTACGCCTGAGAAGTCGGAGCTGCTGACATACCTCCCTTGCTGAACTGAAGCCGTAAACCTCGCTGGTGATCCGTATCTCGCTACGGGATCACCCCTCTCCAATGGACACTGTTATTCCTAAACCTATCTAAGTGATAAGTACCCCGCAGGGGATTCTTGCTAACCAATCTCCTACTGTCATCTACTGCAATTACCAAGACTATCTGTATCTATCTATTCACTATCATCTGCATAGACTGTTAGCTCTTAGGACTACCTTCAACTATCCTTGCACTAGGTTACTCTGTCTAAGTATACTCCATCTGTGTCCTCTTACCATCTGCACTATACTTGACATCAGAACCTATCTGCTTTACCATCACCTGCAACTCCTAATACTACTTCTAGTGCTCACCATACAATAGCCTGTCTCTCATCTATATATCCTCATATACTCTATCCCTCCATTAAACATCTATTAATATATATATAGTATATAACAGGCTGTACACGGTGATGAAGTCCTGAGAGTTGGATATGTTGTTCAACAGATTCTCTACAAGGCTACTGAGTGTAATAATTCTGCAGCTGTAAATCCATCCACTAACAAAAACGCATGAACGTTACATGTAGTCAGATCAATGATATTTCGTTTCTGATTGGTTAGTATAGGTTGCAACATTTTGTAAGTCAATATTACTTTCTCTAACGCTTTACTCTTCAAGAGTTACATTTCAAATAATCATGTAGAATAATAATCATGTAGAATAATAATCATGTAGAAGCCTAATCTTGTACGGTCCGCTTACACTGTGCTGTAGCCAGGAGTGCTGTTGCCCAGGGGACCTAGCAGGCCACAAATGTGCCGCCTGATACAGAAGCTCCGGTGGTGTCCAGGATCGCATCTACACACCAGCAGCCTGGTCCAGTACAGCCTAAATGGCTGATGGATTCTTTCCAGGAGCAGGCAAGATGGTGGACCAGGAAGGAGAAGAGGAGGATGGCATTGAGCACGCCCTCTCCTCCTGTGCTACACAGGACAGAGCCTCCACTCCTCAGAGCCCTGATAATCTTACACCTTTACCCTAGAAAGAAGACAAAGTCTCCCAGAAAAGACCAGTTGCTTCCCCTGCTGCATTGCCTCACTCTAAAAAGACAGTGACTAAGCAGCAGCTTGCTTCTATGCGTGATTCCCCTACAGCCTCTCACTTCATCGCTGCTCATTTCCTGGATCATTTTCATGCCTAAGTTCAACCAGCCAGGAGCACACTATAAAGGAGTTTCTCCTCTCTTTAAAAAGCGATCTTCAGGCCGAGTTTGGTAGGAACATATCCAAGTTACAAATACACATTGACCAGGTGGAGGAGAGAGTTAATATCATTGAGAGGAAAATGGGGGACATTGTTGGAGCACACAATGATTTAGTGTATGGTTTTCAGGAGCACACTATTGACATCCAGTGACTAAAGACAAAAATTGTGGACCTTGAGGACAGATCAAGGAGGAGTAACTTCAAATTTAGAGGCTCATTCTATACCTACAACAACTTCTGCGGGTTCTACTCCCTCTCAAAAACCCTAAGGATTTTGTCACTGATAGGGCGTACAGATTGGCTAAACCTGCATTCTTACCTGATTCCGCTCCCAGAGACGTAATCGCAAGAATCAATTTTTTCCACATTAAAAAAAGGGCATTCATTGAAGCTCGGAAAATGGGGAAGCTTTCAGACCCCTTTTCAAAATTTTAAATGTTTGCCAATCTGTCGGGAGCAACCTTGCAACAGCTCATTTTGCTCCCGTAACCTGCCAACTGCGTAACCATGGAATATCAAACTCATGGGATTTCCCAACCATACTAACTGTCACTCATCAAGATCAAATAATAACACTAAAAAGTGTAAAGATCTATCAGCGCAATAAATGTACAATATCAAAAATAAATCTGTGATAAAGCTGCAAACACTAAATTTTGATCCCACTACACAAAAAAGCAAACAAATCCAAGGTAAATGTGTTGCGCTTAATCATAAATAAATACATGTGATAATATGGTTCAACAATATAAAAAAATTTGAAAAAAGTCCATAAATTCCAAATAAGTGATGATAGTGCTAGATAAATAGGGTAAATATTGTTTTCCACGTGTAAAAACAAATAATAGTGCTGTGATCAATTCATTCCAAAAGACATCTCTGTGATTATAAGGAGCCGCCACCATATATACAAGTCTCTCACCTCAGTATCTGACCCAGGAGCCACCCAGGGTCAGAAACAGCAGTCCCCTGCAGGGGTGATATAAAGCCAGCAAAATGATATCTCAGGCGAGTCCAGGATCATGAAGCCCATAAATCCATAAAACCGGATGAATATGAGGACAGAAAACAAACACAATCTAGTGCTCTCTGTCTATAAATTAATCAGCAAACGTTTATTGTAAGAAAGGGGTACTCACAATACACTCAATGGAGTCAAGCCAGGCAAACAAACAAGTCTCCAAGCGAGAGAGGAAAGGGAGTGATGTCCGCAGCACGGCTCTGCCCCCCTGTACGTGTTACGTCAGCGCTAAGGGCTGTTACTTCTTCAGCAAGGAGTCTCATGGTGGTTACATGTGGTTACTCACACATGGTGTGTTACTCCCCATCTGGGGAGGGTGGTTCACACGGGTCAAGAGTCCTTTGGGGGTGTACTATTGGCCCCTGTAGGAAATAGATTACCTTTATATATTATGCAGATAACTCTGCCCCATCATATATTATTTCTGTTGCATACCAGCTGACGTGCTATATGCCATATCTGCTGGCCGATGACGTTTGGCAGCTTATGTGCGTTTTCATTAACTCTTGATGACTCTGACCCTTCATCCACTCTCTCCGTCGGTTACTAATGTTGCTACTTCTAATATCATTACTTGCTGACCATGTACAGAGTAAGGATGATCGAACTTTTGAAAAGTTCGGTTCGACCAGAACACCTGAATTTTCCAAAAGTTCGGTTCGGATTTCAGAACCCCATTGAAATCAATGGGACCCAAACTTCGGTAATCAAAAAACACCATTTTGAAGCCCTAAAACCCAATAAATGCCCCTAAAAAGTGCCTAGGGTTCTGGGTCATGCCCCATTAACTAATAATCACACAAAAAAAAGTTCTAAAAAATTGTCATTTTTGATAAAAAAAGCCAATTATTGAAAAAAAAAAAAAAGAGAGATATTTTAATTTTTACTTTGGATTTAGTATCTGGGGGGTCTAAAAGGTGTGCATGTGAAGTTTCACCTCTATAGCATGTCCAGAACCATGAAAAAAATATATAATTTTTCAGTAGAACAGGGATGTGGTTCGGGACCCTCCTTTAACTTTAACACCTATATGATCTTTTTTTCTGGTTCTGGACATGTTACAGAGCTGAAACTTCACAGGTACACCTTTTAGACCCCCCAGACACAAAATCACACAAAAAAAAGTTCTTAAAAATTGTCATTTTTGATAAAAAAAAGCCAATTATTGAAAACATTTAAAAAAAAAGAGATTTTTTGATTTTTACTTTGGATTTCAGATCTGGGGGGTCTAAAAAGTGTACATGTGAAGTTTCAGCTCTGTAGCATGTCCAGAACCAGAAAAAAAAGATCGTTTGTATTAGAAAACTTTCTGACAGGGGGTTTGCTTCGCTCCTGTAACACCTTGCCGGTTTAATAGAAGGCATTTTTTTGGGATCTTTGCAGTCAGGAAAAACATCTGAACTTGTGTATAGTGGTACTGTGCACAAGTTCAGATGTTTTGCCTGCCTCCAAAACCCCCCAAAAAATGCCAGCAAAAACATACCTGGGCATCTTTTTTTTTTTGACGCTAGCGTTTTTTTGGCATTTTTTTGGGTTCTTTTGAGGCAGGCAAAACATCTGAACATGTGTATAGGGGGTATATATAGACATATATGTCTGAATATATACCCCTAGACATATATAGGTGTGATAGTAGCAGAAATATATTACTGTAAAAGATTTCATTAGCGCAAGCATTTATTTCTGCTACTATCACACCTATATATGGGTATATATTCAGACATATATGTCTATATATACCCCCTATACACATGTTCAGATGTCATGTCTGACATCAAACATGTCCTCAAAAAAGCACTGGCAGTGGCAGCCCCTGCAGCATAAAAAATGCTTGGCTGGTGAGAAGCCATATTCCAGTTACGAAGCTATTCAGAGAAATGATCATTTCTCTATAGCGGTCACCCTGCTATGGAAGGGTTTTGTCACCCTGCCATAGCAGTCACTGCCAGTTAACCCTACACTACACTACGGTCCCCTTACGCTTAACACTTTCCCTACAGAAACTCAATTTTTGAAGCTAACTTAAGTGTAAAGGAGCACTCTAACTACACTAGATATCCCTTTCCTCACATTAAAAATAGCTAAATGACACTTTTAAAGTAAAATTAACAGAACTGCTTCCATTCTCTTCCATGTCCAGTATAACAATGCTAGGAATATGGCGGGGCGATCTTATATACTGGGGGGCGTATTCACTAATGATTGGTCTAGGGACCCCCTAGTCACTCCAATCACATTCCTAGCATTCTCCTGCCCCCTCAATTGGCTTTTGCTAATGGTTCTGGTCCAATCACGGGCTTTTAAAGCCCATTTCCTGAAGCATTGCATTTTGGGCAGTTCTGGTTGCCGAATTCCGAACTTTTTGGGCAAAAAGTTCTAAATTCGGCCGAACCTCGAACACCCAATGTTCGGGTCGAACCGATGGTGGACCCGAACCGTTCGATCATCCCTAGTACAGAGCATTGACCCATTAGCTCCAGAGGAAGCTTAACGCGAAACATGTCGAGCACTATGGCTCAACGGAACTTTATGACTATGTGTTAATTAGTTTCAGTATTAATCATAGTAATAGGAAACATAAGGGTAATATAAGGACATTGAATTTCAAAAGAGCAAATTTCCCAAAACTGCGCTCTCTGCTAGAAAATATCAAATGGGATAGAACCCTGGGAACAAAGAACACAGAGGAAAAATGGGAGTGCTTCAAGAGCATACTAAACAAAGGGATTGACCAGTGCATTCAAAAGGGAAATAAATTTAAAAGAGCAAAAATAAACCCTGGGTGGCTAAACTCCAACTTAAAAATGCATATTAATGCTAAAGAAAAGGCCTTCAAAAAATACAAGACTGAGGGGTAATTGGCAGCATTCAAACATTACAAAGAGTGTAATAAGAAATGTAAAGATGAAATCAGGGTGGCTAAAATAGAACACGAGAGACATATAGCGGAAGAGAGTAAAAAGAACCCCAAGGAATTCTTTAAGTATATAAATAGTAAGAAAGCGAGGCCAGAACACATTGGCCCCATAAAAGATGACAAGGGAGATTTGGCCAAAGAGGACAGGGAAAAGGCGGTAGTGTTAAATAATTTCTTCTCTTCAGTCTTCACCAAAGAATTGGGGGGCTACACTAAACCAGCTTGTAGGGCCAAACTAAACAACACACCTCAGGAAGTACCGCCATGGCTAACAGAAGATAGACTTAGAACTAAACTAGAGAAACTTAACATAAATAAATCACTGGGACCGGATGGCTTGCACCCGAGGGTTCTTAAAGAGCTCAGCCAGGTGATTGCCAGACCATTATTCATGCTTTTAAGGATAGTTTACAGACCGGTATGGTGCCAGCTGATTGGAAAAAGGTCAACGTGGTAACAATATTTAAAAAAGGGCAGAGTTATATCCCGGGTAACTATAGGCCGGTCAGCCTAACATCAGTAGTCTGCAAGATTTTGGAGGGGATGTTAAGGGACCACATACACTTTAGTAATGAAAACGGTATTATTAGTAGTAATCAGCATGGATTCATGAAAAATCGTTCTTGCCAAACCAATCTATTAACCTTCTATGATGAAGTGAACTGCCACCTAGATAAAGGTAAGCCTGTGGATGTGGTGTATCTGGACTTTGCAAAGGCCTTTGACACAGTTCCCCACAAACGCTTACTGTTCAAACTAAGGAAGTAGGTATGGACCATAAGGTGAGTACCTGGATAGAGAACTTGCTTCAGGGGAGAGTGCAAAGGGTGGTGATTAATGGGGAGTACTCGGATTGGGCGGGTGTGGAAAGTGGGGTCCCCCAGGGTTCTGTCCTGGGAACAATCCTGTTTAATTTATTTATAAATGATCTAGAGGAGGGGATATCTAGTACAATCTCAGTATTTGCGGATAATACTAAACTAAGCATGCCAATATCTTCTATGCAGGATGTGGAAACCTTACAAGCGGACCTGAACAAAATAATGAGGTGGGCAACTACATGGCAGATGAGGTTTAATGGTGAAAAATGTAAAGTAATGCAGAAAAGCAGAAAACCAGAAAGCAAGCTACTCACTAGGGGGGGGAACCTCTGGGTGAATCTAAGATGGAAAAGGACCTGGGGGTACTGGTAGACAACAGGCTTGGCAGTGGCATGCAATGCCAAGCCGCTGCAAGCAAAGCCAACAGAATACTGGGATGTATAAAAAAGGGGATTCACTCCAGAAATAAAGAGATTATTTTCCCTCTCTACAAGACTTTGGTCCGGTCACATCTGGAGTATGCTGTCCACTTCTGGGCACTGGTCCTTAGGAAGGATGTGCTGGAACTGGAAAGAGTCCAGAAAAGGGCAATAAAAATAATTAGGGGAATGGAGGACATCAGCTATGAGGAAAGACTACAAGCACTGAACTAATTCTCTATGGAGAAGAGACGATTAAGGGGGGATATGATATCAATGTACAAATACTGTACTGGTGACCCTAGCATAAGGAACAAACTATTCAGAGAAAGGGAATACAATAAGACACGTGGCCACTCACTAAAACTAGAGGAAAGGCGGTTTAACCTTAAAGTACGTAGGGGGTTCTTTACTGTCAGAGAAGTAAGGATGTGTAATTCTCTTCCGCAAACAGTCATATCAGCAGGGAGCATCGATAGTTTCAAAAACTATTAGATGGGCACCTTAAAGACCACAACATACAGGGGTATACAATGTATGGTTAACAGCAAACACACACACGCACATCATAGGTTGAACTGGATGGACTGATGTATTTTTTCAACCTCACTAACTATGTAACTATGTAACACATTGTTCGATCTTCCTGGGAAGACAGAACACCTCCCTGTCACCTTCGGTCAGGATCGCTTCCATGTGAAGTATCAATTATTTCAATCTGTTATCCAAATGTTTTGTACTTGTTCATTACCTCATTAGTAATGTAACTACCAGAACTGTTTATGTTGTACCAATATGTTTCCCTGTATGAACGGGATGTTATATCATTATGTTTTTTGTGTGTTTTTTCTTTTGACGCTTTTTTATAGACTATTCAATAAAATGTTAAAGTTTTAAGTATCCAGTGCCTCCAAAGTCCACGTTACTTTCTCTTTAGTTTTTCAAAACAATGAGAAGGTCTTAGTATAGTCAGGAAGTCCAATGGCGGGAGCTTCAGACAAAATTCTAATAAGCTCCTTCATCTGCAATTCATTGTCCCGTGTGAGCTTGAAAGAGATTGTAGTGGTAGCCTCAAAAAAAAAGCCATAAGTTCTAATGCATTTGGAATCCAATCTTTACAATATCCCACTAACCCCAGGAAGGCACATGGTTGCTGTATATTTCTTGGCTTTTCAAACTGTTGTAGAGTTTTAACTCGATCTGAGGTTAGGTGAGGGATTCCATGTGAAATGCAGGGACGCAGGAAGATCACTTTCTCTTAGCAGTATTGTAGCTTATCTTTGCTAAATTTGTTGTTACTGTTGTAGAGAATCATGAGAAGGCTTACTGTTTCTCTGTTACAAATGGCCTTTGTATCCGAACAAACAAGCTAATCATCTATGTACTGAAGCAAAACTGTGTTTGGGTGTGAGGGGGACCAGTGGTCCAATACTTTCTTTAACGCAGTATTATTTTCAGAGGGGCCAGTCACACAGCCTTGAGGCAATCTTGTCAATGCTAACTTTTGGGCATCATGGGTAAATGAAAAAAAGGTGCCAGTAATCTGGGTGTAGGGGCACCGAATAAAAGCATTTGCAAGATGAATTACTGTAAAGCAGATGCTGGAGTAAGGGATTACACTTAGTAAAGTGCAGGGGTTGGGCATGATTGGAGTGTCTGCCTCAATATATTGTTAATGGCTCTCAAATCATGCAGCATGTGGTATGTCACTTTACAATCCTTCTTATCTGGTTTCTTTGCAATTGGGAATAGGGGTGTATTGGCTTGGGTCTTAATTAGTACCACAACTGCTGCTGCTTTCAGTTGAGTGATCTGATTTTTTATCCCCTCAGTCTGAGCAATGATCAGTGGGTACTGTTTAATCTGTGGGAGTTGGGCCACTGGTTTAATTTTATCATAACTGGGGTGCAGTCCAACAGACCTAAATCAGCGGGAATCACTTCCAATTCTGGTGGAAAAGGCAGAGTGGAGTCTTGAATTAAAAATACTCCACAGGCAGAATTTAAAACTTCTCCTGACAGACTACTGACCACTTGGACTCCTGTGGGAGTATATTCTATATTTGCTAAAATGTATTTCAGAATGTTGGCCCCTAAAAGATTTGCAGGAACTGTGTCTGAAACACTTTAGTGACAATTTCTGTTTGCTATCCTAGCCTGAGTTTAAGTGGCTTGGACTTAACTAAATCAGTAGAGGTCCCGATTAGGCCAACACCAGAGATAAAATTTTCAGATAATAACCCTGGAGGTAAGTCTTCTATATTAAAAATGGATTGGCTTGCACTGGTATCAATTGTTAAACAGTATGATTCTGTTTCTCCTCCAGGATAGGGGAGTTCTTGTAAAAATACTTTTACTCTTGCCACGGGACCATTGTCTCATCTATTTAACATGATTGACAATGGCATGCCTTTTTCTTAGGCCTGATCCACTGCTTTTGGTAAATAACTGGGATGAGCATTAGGTGCCTCTGAGCTCCTTTCCAGTCTATGGTCAGGAAGATGACAGATTTTGATTATGTGTCCTTCCCCACAACAATTGTAACATATGATTGGTCTCCGAATGCCATAATTTCTGAAATTTCCTCTTCCTTTTCCCCTCTGCTTTCCCATGTAGATAATTTTGGGTTTGCTCTCTTTCTGGTTAATTCTGTTTTCTATGGATTATAATGTAGGCAAGAGGTCTTAAATAGACATATTGCCCGCCTCAGGTCTTTTCTTGAACAACTTTTCTTTCAACTGGGGTAATAAACCATCGAGAAACTATTGTTTTACCAGTTGAATAGATAGACTAGCAGTTTCTCCCTTCTTTTATTCCTCCATTTTAAGACCTGATTCCTCAGGCATATCGCTTAGCCTCCTCCAGTATGCCCCTGCAGCTCCCTCTTTCCCTTTCTTTATATATATTTGGGGAAATGTTTCCTTTAATTTTTCATAAACCCCCCATTTACTAACCATCATGTCTAGCTATGTGATGTCTATATTATATTCTTTAAGTATTTAAGACAAAAATACAAATTCCCAGTTCAATTTGCTAACCAGTTTGCTTACCAACCAAATTAACCTGTCTAACAGTTTGCATCAAAACAGTTAGCACACATTTGCAAACGCATGTGTAAGCTGCAGGGCCACTCCACTGCACCCTGTATTACCTGCAGTCCTAACTCTAGTAAATTTATGAGAGTCTTCACAGTGGAAGCACATGCAAGCTAATGGATATATAGGGGGCAGGTTAGCCTGGAGGTGGCCCATCCCTCCTAAAGGTACTTGGGGGGCATAATGGAAGCCCAGCCAATGGTATTACAGCAAAGGCATCCAGTATGTCCACTCACCAGTATACATTAGCAACAAAGAAAATGGCCTCTGCCCCCACCTATAACTGGCCTTCATAGCAAAGAAATGAATGCCAGTTATAGGTGGGGGCAGAGGTCATTTGCTTTGTCTTTAAGTATTTACCCTGACATGTTGCTTCCCACTGCTTTAATAAGAAGCTGATACTGTAAATGTCAATAGCAGGAGCCTCATATGCTTCCTGTGCAGCACTAAGTTTGTTTGAAAACCTAATTGGATTCTTTCTAGCATCCCCCAGTCCCTCTAATATGGCTCTCATTTCTTGGGGACTAAAAGGTACATGCCATTTAATTTGCGACTTACTGTCAACTGCATTTCCTTCAAAAACGAATTGGGTTCTGACAGGATAAATTGCAACAGGTTGCTCTGTGACAGGTGCAGAAGGTGTGGCTTCTCCCTTCCTTCTCTCTTCATCTTGCTGCCACAATTTGGAAATGATGGTTTGATCCGGAAGTTTAGACTCTATCTCTCTTTCTCTGACCAAAGCCTTAGGTTCAGACAGATCTGGTTGTGCCTTTTGATTTATGCCAATCTTCTGTTTCTAAGATGCTGAGAAGGAAGGAGAAGCGCCCATTCGGAGAATGCGTGCTCCTTCATCAGGCTCATCAGGAGCCTGATGAAGGAGCACGCATGCTCCCGACGCGCGCTTCTCATGCCTTCTCAGCTGCTGGATGTGATGTCACCCGCGCCCCTGCACAGACCAAGGGGCCATGAAACAGCTATGCCGACTGATAGACGCTGACAGCCAACAGCCTACTCGTCTCTGCAGCATCAATCCGTTACCAGAGACTCTGCAGATGACCCATTACATTTACTATGCTGGCATACCATTTACCTTTGCGATTGCATCATTTCTTTTAACCCCTATTAAACTTTGTATGCTACACTCAGTAGGCGCTGCTTTCTTGTTTCCTCTACTATATTGCACAGCTCATTTTTGTGTTTTCCATGTAATCTGATTCTTGTGCTTTTGTGGATAGTTTTTTAAAGCCAAACTAGCGGCCACATAAGGTGGGGGGTCCTCCCCCACAGAGTCTTCTGGCCAAACATAGTAAATTTGGGCAGTAATTTATTAAACATCTCTGTCAAGCCAGTTTCATTTGCTAATTTAGCTTCTGTCTCCCATATGCAAGCTATTCTCCACATTCCTTCACTGCACAGTAGAGGGCCATAATCATGCAGAAAAAGTTGCTATACTTGTAAATCAAAAAACCCTTCAGATTTTAAAGGTTTACC
Source organism: Pelophylax lessonae (assembly GCF_965119305.1). Classification (NCBI taxonomy): domain Eukaryota; kingdom Metazoa; phylum Chordata; class Amphibia; order Anura; family Ranidae; genus Pelophylax; species Pelophylax lessonae. The sequence continues at coordinate 113,384,825 of NC_138774.1, read as the reverse complement.
CGTTCCTTTTGTCAGTTTAACCCATTTATCTAGGGGCTCAGTATAGGCGGGACCATACCTTCGGTTCATACATTCTCTAGCGCTCATCTTGCGCTGTGCATTTTCTGAGGGTCTCTCACCCTTCATTCGCTTTTTTAATTTAATGCCCATAATGACTGGCCAGTTTTTTCTCTTCTCTACTTGTGCTCATACCCTGTTGCCTCTAAAACAAATAGTACAGCAAATCTGCAGAATTACAAGAGTAGTCTCCACTTATCTACGTGGATAGAAGGGGTTTATGACAATAGACAAAACACTCACTAAGATACCCTCCTCCTCTCTTCTCTTCTCTTTGGGTTTCATCTGACCCTACCATGCGCCTCTAACCCAGGTTGCCCACAAGAAGTCAATGCAGGGAAATGCAGAAGATTCTCCCTAGCCATACACAGTCCAACCCATGAAGGGGGACACAAACACATTCACACACAAGTTGCCCAACCAGAAAGGTCAGAGAGTGGGTCTCGTTTGCTTGCGAACTGACAGATAGGACACATAAGAAAGGCCGAAAATATAAGCAAGCTTAAGGACAGCTTACCTAGCCGGTATTAACAACTTCTGGACCGGAAGGATTTGCCCACTTAATGACCAGGCCATTTTTTGCGATTCGGCACTGCATTACTTTAATGGACAATTGCGCAGTCAATCAATGCTGTGCCCAAATAAAATGTCTTTTTTCCCCCACAAATAGAGCTTTCTTTTGGTGGTATTTGATCACCTGTGCGATTTTTATTTTTTGTGCTATAGACAAAAAAAGGAGCGACAATTCTGATAAAAAAAAAAAACTGTATTTTTCACTTTCTGCTTTAACTTTTCATTCCCAAAAAAAAAAAATGAAAAAATCTAAATTTTTTAACATTTTAGGCCAATTTGTTTTCTGCTATTTATTTATGGAAAAAAAATCTGCAATAAGCGTATTTTGATTGGTTTGCACAAAAGTTATCACGTCTACTAACTACGGGAAATATTTATGTCATTTTGTTTTTTTTACTTGTAATGGCGGCGATCTGAGATTTTTAGCTGGACTGTGACATTGCGGCAGACAGATCAGACTCCTAACTGACATTTTTAACACTTTTGGGGGGACCAGTGACATTACTACAGTAATCAGTGCTAAAAAATATGCACTGTTACTGTAATAATGACCCTGGCAGGGAAGGGGTTAATACTGTGGGTGATCAAGGGGTTAAATGTGAACCTAGGCTAGGGGAGTGATTCTAACTGTGGGGGGGCATGGCTTGTGAAATGATCACAGAGACCTGTGATCCTGTATAGCAGGATCACAGGAGCTCTGTGATCATTCCAGGGAGAAGAACGTTCAGCTGTGTTTACAACCTTCCTTCTTTCTCAGCAGGGAACGATCGCTGGTGTCAGGCGGCAATCGGAGCCACCTGCCCCGTGCATCAGAGTCCCCACTGCTGAGTGGGCTAGCTGCAAGCGAACGACCGACGCATACCTATGTCTGTTTGCGCAGGAGGGGCTGCCTGCCGCTGCGGCTGGCGGTCCTTAAGTGGTTAAAGGTCTGCGTTCCTGATGATCCCGATCAAAGCGTGGTTCTTTCTGGAGACTCTGCCCACTCTCGTAATGATTGTTGTAGAAATTTCTGGTTGAGACTCTATAAATAAAAGTTAACTCTGCAATTGCAGGAACCGATTTACAGGACACAATCTCTGTGTTGAAATTGTCTGTTCTGACAAAATTTATTATTGCATGTTATTTTATACATAGATAAGAAAGGGGTGGTGTGAGATGTTATTAAAAACTAACAAATAGAAATATGTTATTAAAAACTAGCGAATAGAAATAATATCATACCAATTGCAAAGTAAAACCTTGAGAGGGGAAGGTGAGTAGAGATAGAGCAGAAGTTGTGCCTGTAGGTAAGTGAAGGTTACAGAACACATTTCAACATTGCAGAACAAGATGGAGTCTCTTGTGCTTAACCACTTGCCGACCGCCGCACGACTATTTACTGCGGCAGTCAGCCCCTCACAGCCAAAGCAACGCAGGACTACGTCGCTAGCCTGTGAGGCTCTAGGGAGCGAGGGCGTGCCGCCGGAGGCGCACTCCCGCTCGCTCACGGACCCCCCCCGCGCGCGTGTGCCCGGCGGACCCGATGTCCGCCGGGCACTCGCGATCGTCCGTTACAGTGGGAGAAAGGCAGGCAGCTAATGTAAACAAAGCCGCCTGTCATTCTTCCCTGTGTAAGAATGGAGATCATACGGTTCTGCTATGTAGGACCGTTGATCTCTGTTCTTACACCTCAAGCCACATCCAATCACAGTTAGAAGCATGCCCCTAGGGACACACTTAACCCCTCCTTCTCAAATAAAGTTAAATCCTTCCCTGCCAGTGTCATTTTTACAGTAACAGTGCATATGTATAGCACTGAATACTTTAGTAATGTCACTGGTAGCCCCAAAAGTGTCAAAAATGTCAGTCAAGGGTCCGATCTGTCCGCCGCAATGTAGCAGTCACGCAAAAAAAATTGCAGATCGCCGCCATTACTCGTTAAAAAAAAAAAAACAACAAAAATGACAAAAATCTTTCCCTTAGTTAGTAAACGCTTTTTGCGATTTTTTTTTTACCAAACATATGTAGCATAAAACAAATTGGCCTAAAATGTTAAAAAATTTTGATTTTTACATTTTTTGGGGGGGGGGGGGAAATAATAATATCAATAATAATAATATAAAATAATGTGAAAAATATTGTTATTTTTGCAAAATTGACGCTTTTTTTTTGTTTCTAGCCAATGATCAAAAAATCGCACAGGTGATCAAATACCACCAAAGGAAAGCTCTGTTTGTGGGGAAAAAAGGACGTCAAATTCGTTTAGGTACAGCATTGCACGACCGTGCAATTGTCCGTTAAAGTCACGCAGTGCCGAATCGCAAAATAGGCCCTGGTCAGCAAGGGGGTAAAATCTTCCGGGGCTTAAGTGGTTAAATAAACAATACAATGAAAGTCCATGTCATATGCCAAACCACAGAAATGCGAGTTTTAGAGTCAGAGCATCCAGTTCCTGGGGTTAATAATCTCTACAGAGGGCATTAAGATGGATCCCCAAAAAGTTATCCCCGTTCCAAATAGGCCGGCTCCCACAGATAAAAAAGGAATGCAATGTTTCCTAGGATTCACAAACTAGCTCATCAAGGGATTTTCAGCCAAAATTTCTCCTATCACACAACTGATCAAGCATAGCAACCGGTTTTCCTGAACTCCCAAAGCTCAGTCTGCTTTCGAGACCCTCAAAGAGTTATTTACTTCTACATCTATTCTAAGGCATCTTGACCCAGCTCAGCCATTTGTGTTGGAGGTTGATGCATCAGAATCAGAAGTGGGGGCAGTGCTCTGTCAGCCTCAGGGGGCCAAGGCCCTTCTACACCCAATTGCTTTCTTTTCTCATAAACTATCACCAACAGAGAGGAATTATGATGTGGGGGACTGTGAGCTTCTTGCAATCAAAGCTGCAATAGAGAAGTGGAGATATCTCCTGGAAGGGACAGCTCACCCAATACTAATTTTTACCGACCAAAGAACCTCAAATAATTTTTGAGGCCACGTCAAGCGAGGTGGGCATTGTTCTTTTCAAGGTTTGCCTTCCACATAACGTACAGGCCCGGGTCAAAGAATACTAACCCTGACGCTCATTCCTGCATGTTTGGTGAGCCTGAGGAAACAGAGCTCCCTGATAGAGATGATCGAACGGTTCGGGTCGACCATCGGTTCGACCCGAACATTGACTGTTCGAAATTCAGCCAAATTCCGAACTTTTTGCTGAAAAAGTTCGGAATTCGGCAACCAGAACCAACCAAAATGCATTGGGACAGGAACTGGGCTTTAAAAGCCCATGATTGGACCAGAGACATCAGTAAAAGCCAATTGAGGGGGCAGGAGAATGCTAGGAATGTGATTGGAGTGACTAGGGGGTCCAGTTGCCAATCATTAGTGAATACGCCCCCCCAGTATATAAGATAGCCCCGCCAAATCTCTAGCATTTTAATACAGGGATGTGGAAGAGAGTGGAAGCAGTTCTGTTACTTCTGCTCTCAAAGTGTCATTTAGCAATTATTAGTGTGAGGAAAGGGATATCTAGTGTAGTTAGGGTACTATTTTCCACTATTGTTAGATTTAATAATCTGTAGGGAAAGTGTTAAGTGCCAGGGTGACCATAGTGTAGTGTAGGGTTAACTGACTCTGACTGCTATGGCAGGGTGACAAAACCCTTCCATGTCAGGGTGACCGCTATAGAGAAAAGATCGTTTCTCTTAGAACACTTATAGAACAGGATGGTGGCTTCGCCCCTGTCACCCGGCTTTTGGTGCAGGCGTTTTATTGGGCTTTTTTGAGGACATGTTTGGAGTCAGGCATGACATCTGAACTTCTGTGTAGGGGTATATATACACACACACACATGTATGTATATATAAACATACACATATATAGGTGTGAAAGTAGCAGAAACCTATGCTTGCGCTAATGAAATAATTAACAGGCATAGGTCTCCGCTCCTATAACACCTATATGTGTGTATGTGTATAAATACATTTAAGTGTGTGTGTATATATACCCCTATACAGAATTTCAGATGTTTTGCCTGCCTCCAAAGACCCCCAAAAAATGCCCAAAAAAAACGCCTGCAAAAAGACAACTGGGCGTTTTTGTAGCAGGCGTTTTTTTGGGCATTTTTTGGGCGTCTTTGGAGGCAGGCATACATCAGAACTTCTGTGTAGGGGTATATATACACACACATGTATGTATATATACACATACACATATGTAGGTGTGAAAGTAGCAGAAACCTATGCTTGCGCTAATGAAATAATTAACAGGCATAGGTCTCCGCTCCTATCACACATATATATGTGTATGTGTATAAATACATATAAGTGTGTGTGTATATATACCCCTATACAGAAGTTCAGATGGTATGCCTGCCTCCAAAGACCCCCAAAAAATGCCCAACAAAACGACTGCAAAAACACACCTTGGCGTTTTTGTAGCAGGCGTTTTTTTGGGCATTTTTTGGAGGTCTTTGGAGGCAGGAATAACATCTGAACTTCTGTATAGGGGTATATATACACACACACTTATATGTATTTATACACATACACATATATAGGTGTGATAGGAGCCTGTTAATTATTTCATTAGCGCAAGCATAGGTTTCTGCTACATTCACACCTATATATGTGTATGTGTATATATACATACATGTGTGTGTGTATATATACCCCTACACAGAAGTTCAGATGTCATGCCTGACTCCAAACATGTCCTCAAGAAAGCCCAATAAAACGCCTGCAACAAAAAGCCGGGTGACAGGGGCAACGCCACCATCATGTTCTATATTAATTGTAATACAAACAAACTTTTTTTTCTGGTTCTGGACATGCTACAGAGCTGAAACTTCTTGGGTACACTTTTTACACCCCCCAGACACTAAATCCAAAGAAATCACATTTTTTTTTCAATATTTTTCCATAAATTGGCTCTCTATCAAAAATGAAAAAATTACAATTTTTAAGAACTTTTTTTTGTGTGATTAATAGTCCCTGGGGCATAGGGATGTGATGTTATGCTCATCCAAGAGACCCATTTTTGTGCTGCAGCTCCCCCTAGACTCACAAACAAACAATTCCCTCATGCATACTTTGCCAATGGCCCCAAGAAAAAGGGGGGAGTGGCCATTCTTATAAAGGACTCTGTGGCCTACAAGTATATCTCCCATATATCGGATCCAGATGGCCGTTTCATTCTTTTACACTGTGAACTCAACAATATTGTGTACTCCATCATTAATGTGTACGCCCCAAATGTGAAACAACTTACCTATCTGCGTAAACTTTGGAAACGTCTCAAGGTGGATATCAGGGGCCACGTGATCCTTGGGGGGGACATGAACATGGTCGCAAACCTACGTCAAGACGTTTCTGGGGGACCCCGGAAGTGTCCCCGCAGACCAGATCTTGCGGGCTTCCTGTCGGCCACAGGCTTGCAGGATGTATGGCGCTGCTACCATTCTACAGAGAAGGACTATTCGTTCTTTTCAAAGGTCCACTGTTCTTACTCCCGCATAGACATGTTCTTCACCGACAAATTCTTACTACAAAAAATTGTGGACTCTTCTATAGGCCAAATAACGTGGTCGGACCACGCTCCTGTTTCCATAACTGTCGGTCCTCGGGCTTTTACAACGAGGGCCAACAGATGGAAAAATGATGTTCATATTTTTTGTGACCCGGGGACTTCCTCTGAGGTCCATGCGGCCCTGGAGGAATTCTTCAAGTTTAATGACAGTGGAGAGGTGTGCCCTTCCAGTATCTGGAATGCCCATAAAGCATTTATGCGAGGTATCTTGATGTCTAAGAGTGCCGCTATACGGAGGCAGAGGAGGCAGCGTATGGAGGATCTGTTGAACCTGATCCGAAACCTAGAACAGACCAATAAAACAAACCCACTCCCAGACGTTAGTAACCAGTTGACTCAAGCTCAAAATGACCTACGTTCTCTCTTGATTGGACAACATCAAGCTAATGTTCGTAGGCTTAAGGCAAATTTTTATGCGCATGGCAACAAAGCCGGTAAATTGTTAGCTACCCATGTGAAGGACATTCATGCTCGTCAACGTATCTCTAAATTGACGCATCATTCTTCCGGACTGTCTTTAACGAATCCTAAAGACATTGCCGACGCCTTCAGCCACTATTATGGCTCGCTTTATAACTTAAAGGATGACCAGTCCACACCCCAACCATCTCCTGAGATCATTGACAATTTCTTGGATTCGGTCTCCCTTCCTGCATTAAGACCGGCAGAAGTGGCGGAATTAAATCTCCCGATCACCGACTTAGAAGTCAATAGGGCGATCCAGTCCTTGCCCCTTAACAAGGCTCCGGGCCCTGACGGGTTCTCTTCGGAGTACTACAAAAAATACATGCATCTTCTGGTCCCTAGATTGCGAAGGGTGTTTCACAGGGCTGCCTCCTCTGCTTCCTTTCCTCCAGAGATGCTGGAGGCTACAGTAGTAACACTACCCAAACCGGGGAAACCCCCGGATTGTGCGAAGAATTTCAGGCCCATATCTTTACTCAATGTGGACCTGAAGGTCTACGCGAAAATATTGGCCACCCGCATTTCCAAGTTTCTACCAAACCTCATTCGGCAAGACCAGGTGGGGTTTGTCGCGGGCCGCCAAGCGACCGATGCCACAAGAAGGATGTTGAATCTCATCCACCATGCAGAATCTACTCATACTCCTACAGTGTTCCTGTCCCTTGACGCCGAGAAGGCCTTTGACAGGATACACTGGGGATATCTGCGAAAAGTTCTACAACGCTTCGGCATGGTGGGTGAGATACTGAATGCTGTGTTGGCCTTGTACACGGCTCCTTCGGCATATGTCTATACAGAGGGTCTGTTCTCCACAAAATTTGCAATAACAAACGGTACCCGCCAGGGGTGCCCACTGTCACCTTTGGTGTTTGTTCTCCTAATGGAGCCATTTGCGGAACGCATCAGAACTCATCCAGGTATTCGGGGTATAGACATTAGAGGTTCCTCCAACAAGATATCGTTGTTTGCGGACGATGTTATTTTATCTCTGACCTCTCCCTTATCATCATTACCAGCGGCCCAGGAGGTTCTCAGGGAATTTAGTTCTGTCTCATACTACAAGGTTAATGAAACCAAATCGAACATGTTAGGCGTTCACATGTCAGCTGATCTCACACAACATATTCAGAGTATAGTTCCATTTCAGTGGGGTAGTGGTCACATTGACTATCTAGGTATCAAGCTCACAAACAGGATTGGGGATCTCTTCAAGGCCAATTTTGCCCCTTTCCTTGACACTTTAACGCACGAACTGACTAGATTGGGCAAGTACTATCTGTCATGGTCAGGAAGGACTGCAGCGTTCAAAATGCTGACGTTTCCAAAACTTTTATACCTACTAAGAGCTCTCCCCATTAAAATCCCCTTATCGTTTTACCGTACGGTTCAGTCTTTGGTATCTAAATTCATATGGGACGGGAAGAAGCCTCGTTGCGCCCATAGATACTTGGTCCAACATCCCACGGTGGGAGGTATGGGGATTCCGGATATACGGGACTACCATATGGCTGCTATCCTTTCCCAGTCCCTCTATTGGCTGCATCCGACTCAGGCACCCACTTGGAGACAGATTGAGCAGTCGGAGGTGATACAGGGCTCTCTTGCTGATCTCATACTCAGTATCCCCTTTTCTAAATGTAGTTTTCGTACGGGCCATCCCACCATCTCAGCTACAGTACTGGCGTGGCAATACTTTTACACACATAGCACCGCGCAAGCTGGGAGGGTGGAAGTTCCTGTGCCTCTGACTGCTCTCTCCTTCCTCTCCCCAGACTTAAACGTGGCGCATTGGTCCTCTTTTGGACTTAGGACAATCCGAGACATTGTACAGAGTCCCCAGGGTTTTTCCTTTTCCTTATGGTGCGACAAATTTCCATCATTTGCCAAGGAATACCTCACACTTATCCGGGTTTCACACTTGATTTCATCTATGTCATCGACACACATTCTTTTCCCGGAACAGATCTATACCCTCTGTTTTGGAGCTAATGCGCGGCAGAAAGGTATAGGCAAATTCTACATCTCCCTGCACAACAAGAAAACCTTCCAAAAAAACACATACCACATAAAATGGGAGGGCGAAATTGGTCAGGTTTTTACGGAGGAGCAATGGTTGAGAGCCTATAAACATACGCTTACCCATACCAAATGCTCCAACTTTAGGGAGGGATTGCTAAAAATTCACCTTAGGTGGTACAAGACACCTTACACCATTGCTAAATTCTATCCAGAAACATCTAATTTATGCTGGAGACAGTGCGGGCAGGTTGGCACTCTACTTCATGTTTTGTGGACGTGCATTTCCCTGAGAAGCTTCTGGGCCTCCATCTCCACATTGATAGCAGAAGTCACCGGGATACTTAACAAAATTTCAGTTGAACAGGCGATTTTGGGTGTGAATATGGACAAATACCCACCCCAATATAGGACGGTGGTCCAAAATATCTTGTTCGCTGCTAGGTTGTCCATAGCACGTAAATGGAAGTGTGCCGACCCCCCAACTCGGAGGGAGGTTATCCAAATAGTAGGGGAGTCGTGTGTGTATGAGAAGACCCTGGCCTTACAGGCCTTCAAGCTACAACAATTTCACTCCAGGTGGTCCATATGGACCACTTATGTAGGGTATCATGGCCCCCAATGATTTCTGATGATTATCTGCAGTATTGTTAAAGTTGCTGGGGTCCTGGGGGGGGGGGAGAGGGAGTGGGCGTTTGAAGGGAGGACGCAGTGTGTTCCCTTACGGGGCGTCCCTCCCGGTGGCGTTGACCACTATAGAGGTTGCAAATGACAGATACGTGCCCCCTCTCCTCCTTCCCTGGACAAACAGGTTCATACGGTTTCAATGTATTATTGTTCAAGATACGAAAGTTCATCCTATATTGTGGGTCCTTGCAAGCACTGTGATACTAGCAGTCCTTATAGACGTTTATCTTTATACTTCAATGTACGTCAATCGCATTGCAAATATGCTTTTCATATGTTTATGTACGTTGCTTATTTACTGTATTTGAAAAACTCAATAAAAAAATATTTAAAAAAAAAAAAAAAAAATAGTCCCTGGGGCATGACCCAGAACCCTAGGCACTTTTTAGGGGCATTTATTGGGTTTTAGGGCTTCAAAATGGTGTTTTTTGATTACAGAAGTTCGGGTCCCATTAGTTTCAATGGGGTTCTGAAATCCGGCCGAACTTTCGGCAAGTTTGGGTGTTCTGGTCGAACCGAACTTTTGAAAAGTTCGATCATCCCTACTCCCTGACACCATTTTGTCCTCTGGAAAATTCCTCCTGTTGCAAGAAGATATAATCTCTCGAATCAAACAAGCCTCTGTGGGGGTTCCCTCACCCCCCGAGACATCTTCACAAATAAAGGATGGACTATTATGGCACCAATATAAAATCTTTGTACCAGAAGAAGCTTGTTTGGCCAGTCCTGGTGAAAAGAAGGATTATTGATGTTGCTTATGAATTAGAATTACCAGCCTCCTTGAAGATCCACCCGGTCTTTCATATGAATCTAATAAAACCTGTCAGTCCCGATCCTTTTCCCAAGTGGAATACAGGCCCACATGAGCCAATGATGGTGGAGGGGAAAGAGGAGTATGAGGTTGAGGTGATTCTGGATTGCAGAAAAAGGAGAAATCAAACCAAGCACCTAATCAAGTGGAAAGGATACGGTCCTGAAGATAATTCTTGGGAACCGGAAAACAACGACCATGCCAGAAGACTCATTCAAGTGTTCAACCAGGCCCACCCAGAAAAGATGGCCCAGTTGGGCATCCGGAGGTTGCCCATTAGGAGGGGGCAATGTCAGGATGGTAGAAGAATGCTCGCAGACAAATCCCTGTTCCCCGAACCTCCCAAAGAAGAGGCGTTTTAGTGTGCGCACCAATATGCGCCGGAATGCGAACAAATGTGCGCAGCGCATCCCATGACAGATGAGGATGCCAAATGGGCGATTTAAGCTGGGTCAGCACCCAGGATAAGTGCTGTCTTATGTACAGCGTTCTTTGATTATTCTGTTACCTGCATCTGCTCTTTAAATAGTGACTCGGCTTGCCTATTCCTGCTCTCCACCTGCATCGATCCCGGTTTGTTCCTTGACCATTCTCCTGTCTCTACATCTGTACCTGATCTGATCGCTCTGTGTATGACCCAGCTTGTCTGACTCTGCTTATGTTCCAGTCCATTTGGAGCTACCAAGTTGCAAGCACCTATCCATCTGCTACCAGGACATCCCGCTGCCACCTGGCATTCTACTCAACCAACAGCCCAGCAGCTAGCACATCTACTGGCACTCATGCGACTCTGCACTCCTGCTAATACTATATACTCTACCCGGGGCCCCAAGTCAGAGGTGCAAGAGAGGCCTTCCTTTGCATAAACCAGGCTCTACCCACTAGGTACACGACACAGAGAATATAACATCAGACTCTATGTGGATGACATAGTCCTATCTCTCACTGACCCCTTACTTCCACTCAAACATTTAGCGATGTTCTACGCCAATTTGGTCCTTTTTCTCTATACACAGTTGACATGTCTAAGTCCTATATGTTGCCTATAGCACTTTCTTCCCACATCCAAACCGCAATCACATGTCCACTGGCTTCTCCTGGGCCCCAAATTCCCCTATTAAATACCTAGGTATCAAACTCTTTGCTGTGCTCCTCTATACATTAATAAAACTATGAAACTTTCAAGGAGCCCAATCCGTAGGTACAAGAAGTCCCTGACAATCCAGCTTCTCAATGCTGCTAAGGCCTGTATTCCGGCTATGTGGAGACAGACCCAACCACCATCACGTGAGCTCTGGTATTCTAAAATTAATGAGATCCACTGGATGGAAGAGTTGACTTCCACCCTGAGAAATACGGAGGAGCAGACTTGAAACCGGTGGATGCCATGGCTGCACCGATGGCCTGCCCCGGCCCTTCCTTTCCATACTTACCTTTTCTCCTGCCTATACCTGTAAGTTCGTCTCCATCCCTTCCCCCCCTTTTTCTCTCCCCCCTTGATCTCGTTCTCCTCTCTGTTATCCTGACCCTCGGGTTGCCTCTATGCTGAGACTACTCAGTCTGCCTATTTCCTTGTATATCAGACACGTCCTTCTCAGGACGCTCAGTTGGGAGCTCTCGGCTGCACTGTGAAAGCCCACAGTTTCCTACTCCTGTTTCATCTCGAGTGGGCCGAGTGCTCCCACCTTGCTGAAAAGTTTAATTGTTTATTTACAGTACCTTTGTTTCCGATGCAGTTTCTATACTCACTGACTCTCAGGATGGCACATTTCTTGTTTATACTCTTTCTCATATTCTACTGTTTGACGTTCCTATGTTCTATTGTGCTGATGCTGTAATTAGACATTTTGTTTTCAATAAAGAAATTAAAAAAAAAAAACTATGAAACTTTACTGCTCTACATCAAACAACAAACCATGTCCCTCCTAACGGCTCAAGTATCATGGGCGGGACTGCAGTGATTGCAAAAACGTCCTTCCTACCTTCAATACTGTACCACTTCAGAACCTTACCCATCCCACCTACATCGTGTTATCTATAGAAACTCCAGTCTGAGATCAACTACTATATTTGGGGACAAAAGAGACCATGATTTAAACCATCCATCCTATACAGATTCAATACGAAAAAAAACAAGAACAATAAAAACTTGGGACTTTATATGAGGTGTGACCAGCTACTAATGTAGGGGTAAAATAGAGTAAAAGAGTGTATAATATATATAATGGAGTACAGATTCAAAGCAAATGCTGGCATGGGTGTCCCAAATCTCAAGGCCTACTACTAGTAAGCAGTAATCCTGGATAATCTCACATTTTGATGATGCCCTTCTGCAGACTATCTCTGGATTTAAATTGAACATATCACTGTAAAATATTGGTATACTTCTTTCAATATACAAAATAAAATAAAATCAAATAAAATGGGAAGAAATAAAATAAAAAAATGAGCTGCAGAGTGGTGCGGCAGTGGGGCAGTGTAATGTGCATTTTATCGCATCACACAGCTACTTTTTTGTTACCAAACTTTATTAGAAGTGTTACAAAGTGACACTTGATTTATGTTACTGCACAGCAGCACAGTACACTGTGCTTGCTGTGCGGTGACATGTGGAACTATGTATAGAGGTGCGATTTTATGCAAACATGGTGCATAGTATCACACTGCTCTGGAACACAGTGAAGCACTGCATTCTGTTCTGAACATGACACACAGTAAACCATTGTTTTCTGTGTGTCATTGCTGTTACCTGTGTTTTTCCATGAGGAAAAACACCGGTGACTGCACATGGTGTGAATGGGCCCGTATGGTACATTGATTTATGTGTTGCATATAGAATTTTACAACCTAATAAAAGAGGGTTTAAATATAAATTGCAGCTTAATATACTATTATCACGCATTCTGCATCACTTCCTGTGTCACTTAGAAAGGACCTTGGTGAGTCACTTCCTCTGGATGTTTCTAAGCTATTTAGGTGTGAAAAATGTGTTCTTATTTAAGATAAACAGACTTGCATAATTTAATGGAAATATCATCCCACTCCACAGGATATAAATGGCTGTAGTTGCTTAGTTACCCAATGTGTAGGAAGTGGTAACATTGACATCACACCAGAAACACAGAAAAATCGTATTCACTATTTTCAATGTTGGGTAAAACACTTGAAAACCAGAGGTATGCCTGACAGTCACATCAACCTTATACAAAATCTGATAAGGGACACCCTTTGGTTTTCCAAAAAATATTTAGGGGCATATTTATGAAGGAGTCAATGTGACTTTCACTAAACATTTACTAGTGGGGAATCAGTCACTGTTATTTAAAATACATGCAAATGTCAGATTTGCTGCTTTATAAATACATCCTTAAGTGGTCTCTTTCAGCCTTGAAAAAAAGGTGCTTATGAATATATGTTTTGTTTTAAAGTAGACCTTCAGCCCCCATTCACACTAGTGTGATTTCTCCTGCATTTACTATCGCACGGGCATGCACAGAGATGAAAATCACATTAATCTCTGTGGCACTAGATCACATCAATGCAGCACAGTGTAGTTAATTTTTTGAAAAGGTGCAAGTGCTTCTTTTGGCACAGCATAATGCTTTTTTGGCCCCATAGACTTCAATAGAAGCACATGGAAAGTGCATGAAAAATGCATGTACTTGTGATTTTAGTGTGTTTTTTGCAGAGTTTTGTGTATAAAATCCAGTCTTCTTCTCCCACAAAAAATGTATGAAGCTTGAAAACGCATCAAAAACACATTGAAAAACACATTTAAAAAATGCATAGAAAAAAACATAATAATGCAGCAGCACTATGCTTACATAAGACTTACAAGCACTAATGTGAACCTAGCCTTAAATTCAACAGCCTAGCTGGAACAAATAAAGAGTTGAGAAAAGAAGACATGGCTTTCCTGGAGAAAATTCTACACTAGGCTCCAGTTCTGTATATACACAGACGAGCAGGTAGTGGCAAACCCAAGGGGAACCACATCGCATGTTTATGCTAATACACAAAATTAGAAGAAAGCAGGATTTTAAAGGTGCCAATACATTAATGTAAACTGGTTTATAAATGGTGTATATTTTTATTTAAACAATGTTCATTAAAATCATTTTAAAAAAGAAGGAAAGCAGAAATCAATGAAATCCAAGTAATTATTCAAACAATAGTTAGTTCCATACAAATCTCTTCAAATAACAGCTTTAGGTAGTGGCCTTGACATGTTTCGCCCTAATTGGCTTCATCCGGAAGAACGTTACCAACAAGAAGAAAACTGTATCAAGAAAGCAAATCAGGTGCATAACTATGGAGATCCCAATTGCAACCCGGCCCCATGCTCCAGGGGGCCCATACAGCACCCCTATACACCTGGATAGGAAGGGCAGCAGTATATAGAGAAATCCATCCCTTCCATTTTCCCCTTGCAGCCACTGAAAACCTGCTTCTCCTCCTTTGCCTTCTGCAGGCATTTAGCGTTTGTTGGAGGAAAATGGAGGGGATTGGTTTTTCTACATGCCACCCCCACGCCCCTTCTATCCAGGTCCTGCTGCCCTACTGTGTGCCTTCCTGTCCCCTCCCTTCATTCCCCCACAGCGCTGCCCCCCCCCCTTCTCTCTCTGGCTGTTGTTGGGGATTTGTCAGGATTGAGAGCAGGGAAGGGCTGGGTAAATATGTCCTTTTCTGAATGACAAACCTAAATGTGACAATGAATTAAAGTGTTTGTTCACCGATGCCAGAAGTCTGCCAAGCAAAATAGGTGAGTTGGAAGCTCTGGTGCACAAGAAGAACTATGATTTAATTGGTATTGCTGAATCTTGGCTTCATTCTTCATATGACTGGGCTATTCATTTTCCTGGCTATGCTCTCTTTCGGAAAAAAAAACAGGGTAAAACAGAGGGGTGGTGTTGTCTGTCTCTATGTAAGAAGTGATCTTAAAGTGAGTGTGAAAGAGGACCTAGTTGATGGAGAGTGTGATGAGTCTGAAGCAGTATGGGTGGAAATGTACATGGGTGTGCATAATACAAAGATTATCATTGGAGTTTGGTAAAGACCTCCCAGTATTAATGAGGAGATGGAGACCCAGCTCCCTTGCACAGATAGAAAGGGCTGCAAGGGCTGGGACAGTGATATTAATGGGGGTTTTAACTACCCATACATTTACTGGAGTAATGGCACTGCTGGAACAATTAAAGGGCAAAAATGTATAAACCTATTACAAGACAATTTTATGGTGCAGTTTATTGAGGCCCTGATGCTCTGCTGGACCTGGTAATCTCAAACCATGCAGAGTGTATTACCAATATTCATATAAAAGAACATCTGAGTAGCAGTGACCATAATATAATTTAATTTAATTTTAGCTGGAAGCAACAAACGCATACAGGAAATATAAAAACACTTAACTTTAAGAGAGCAAATTTTCCAAGGATGAGGGCTGCTCTCTAAGACTTAGGCTGGGAGGAAATATTGGCATCGATGAACACAGAACAGAAATGAGAATTCTTAAAAATAAAAACTGTATGCAAACTCACTGCAAAGTATATTTCCATTGGCAATACATTTAAAAGGCTAAAAATAAAACCGATGCGGCTCTTGGCCAAAGTTAAAAAAGCTAGAAATAGTAAAAAAAATGCTTTTAAAAATATAAAAAATGAAGGAACACAATCATTGTTTATTTGTTACAAATTCCCCAGTCACCCACTGGAGTGGGTGACTGGGGACAAAAAGATGGCAAATTTTTAAAATACTTTCTTCAGCTCTGTGTATACAAAGGAGCATGGGGTGGCTCATGACCATATTAGGGATGGTAGTGACACAGCCCCAAATGATCCACAATGGCTCAAAAGTGATATGGTCCAGAAATATTTGGACAGAATAAGGGTGGATAAAGCACCTGGATCAGATCGCATCCACCCTCGCATTCTAAAATAATTGAGCTCTGTCATTTCCGAAGTGTTTGTTTCTAATTTTTAGGCACTCGTTAGGGACTGGAATAGTACCACTGGATTGGTGTAGGGGCAATGTGGTGCATATATTTAAAAAGGATCAAAGTCTTTGTCAAGTAACAATAGACCTGTTGGTTTAACTTCTATTGTTTGGAAGATACTGGAGAGTTTAATAAAAGACCACATAGATAAGTTCTTGCTGGAAAAAAAAATATTTTAAGCAACAGACAGCATGGATTCATTAAAGACAGAAGTGAGAAGGAGGATAGGGTGGGATTCTAAACTGGTATACAAATATACAGTACTACCCCTCAAAAGTACAAATAGACAATGGGAAAAACTTCAACCCTCATACTCCTATACTAGAACCAGGGGTGAATATAGAGGGATTTAGGGGTACCAGGCATAAATAGACATATCAACATATATAAAAAATAGTATATTTTATTTATATCCAAAAATATAAAAACAAGACAATGTATCAAAAACCGGGTACATCATATAATATTGCAAATCTCACAAAACAGTAATAACATCAGATGTGGGTCAATCTGAGATTGGATCTATGCGTTTAGCCCGAGGATAAGGGCTTCTTCAGGATTCCATGACAGATACAACAGACACCACTAGAAATATACAGTCAAAACAGATCCTATAGATAATCAATAAAATAATGTATTCATGACCATATATATATATATATATATATATATATATATATATATATATATATATTATTAACCACATCTGCATATTAATCAAAATCAACAATATTATATATAAATAATCAAAGGTCAAAGTTCAGGATGATAAAATAAAAAAAACATTTAAAAAAAGGAGGGGGGGTGGGCGAGAGGGAAGGGAAAAAAACATTCTTATATTATTTATATTATTGGTGTAATTGGTCATTTATATTATAATCTATTCTTAGGAGCACCTCATATCACTGCTTCCTATGGTAGAGGACATTTCCTGAGGGGTCGGTTTGTTTATACAGCCACTGACTTTTATGCAGGTTGTCCTGAATTTCTCATTATGAATTCTGACTATCTTACTTCCCCTCTTTGTTTGGGATGTAAGTATAGGTCTCTTTGCACTTGCTGCAATTTTGCAGTTGCAATTTTTACCTTTTTTTCTTATGTTTGGATGACAGTCATGTATATATGCTTTTTCTCTTTTAGAGCACATAGTAACCTTTCTGTGTCTGCGTTGGGATCCTTGTTGCTTTTAGTGCTTATGCATATATCTCACTGACCCTTACTGGAGTATATCCTGAATTTCCTCATCCAGCGAGATTTGTTGGCTGGGGGATTATCTTTTGTCCAATTGCATGCGATAGTTTGTTGATAATATATCCCGCACCCTCAGTCTCTGATATCAATTTGAGTTCTCCATTATCGCTCCTTTGGTCAATTCCTTTTCTTCCCCCTTACCCCCTCCCCTTCCCCTTTTCCTTTCTCTCTTCCCCTCCCTCCCCTCCTTCCCTCCCCCCCTCTCACCCCCCCTTTTTTTTATTTTTTATTTTATCATCGTGAACTTTGACCTTTGATTATTTATAAATAATATTGCTGATTTTGATTAATATGCAGATGTGGTTAATGATATATATATATATATATATATATATATGTATATATATATATATATATATATATGAATATTGTCATGGATACATTATTTTATTGATTATCTATAGGATCTGTTTTGACTATACTCTATATTTCTAGTGGTGTGAGAAAAATATACCAAGGTATATTCCCCCGTGCCAGGGAGTTAGTGTTAAAAAATATTATAAATGAATAATATATTAAAGTGATAGGTGCAGCAGCAGCTATAGAGTAAAAAAGTAGGTGATAATGATAGCCTTAATACTAAGGCCAGCTACAGCGCTTGCTGAATATACCCTTTTCGTGTAGATGCAGTAAGTACCCTAATTGCATAAATAATTGATGAAAAAATTACAATACAAAATAGTCACTAAATATTGGGAAAAATAATGAAAGTTCAGGTGATAAGTATACAATGTAAAAGTAATCGAGTCCAAATAAGTGGCTGTTGTGCCAAAACAGTTCAAATAATAAAAGTCTTTGTGCAAAGGTGCTTATCCAGTAGATTCAAGGTGCAGGTGCTCAAAAGTGGATATACATAAATTCTTGTGACATCGGCATTTCTCACCGTGGAGTGGGTAAATTAAATGACTTATCAGATTCATTGGGTCCTATCTGCCATATGGCATTAGGACCACTCACGCTTAGTTGGCCCCTGGGCCAGGATGGATTTCCCTTTAAATCTCCTGTGGATTGGTGTAGGGTTCCTCCTCTTGCCAGGGTTTAATTCAAGTATATGTGGGAAAAGGAAAAGCTCCAGATGGTGTAGTAGAGTTTAAAGTTTTTTATTACCCCCAAATGGGTTAAAAGCAAGTGGTACCATAAAACAAATAGTAAAAACGACTGGCCAGCGGTCAGCTAACAAGCTGCACGTCCTCTCTGCAGAGTGGCGAGCGGAGCTTCCGGATTGCGTTCCACCCGTCGTGACGTCGTCACCTTCTGTTACGTCTTCAGAGATGGGAAGGCATAGCGAGTGATAGTTATTTATACCGTGCGTACCCCCCCTCTATCCGCCCATTCTCATTTGTAGTCGGAAGAGTCTAACTGCGAAAGTGTCCCCGTCATGCTAAATGTTAAGCTATATTGCCCGTGTCACCCTCAATTAAGGCCAAATAGTAGATATTATGAATTAATTATAGAATTTTGCTAAAATATTAACGGAAAAAACAGAGGGGATGTACAGCCGTACATAGATCTCAATACAATCGTTAATATAAATTAATTAAAAAGACTAAATAAAAATATTTACAATAAATCTATCAAACTCAACATATATATCCATATGGGACCCCCTCCTAATTGCAAAATGGTTAGGGTTGAGCGGACACCTAGATGTCCGTGTTCGACGGGTTCGGCCGAACTTTAAAAAAAAGTCCGGGTCTGTGTCCCGGACTTTTACCGAACTTTTCCCGGACACCGAACCCCATTGAAGTCAATGGGGACCCGAACTTTAAGGCACTAAAATGGCTCTAAAACACCAATGGAAAGGGCTAGAGTGCTGCAAATGGCAGCAAAACGTAGTTAAGAGCATGGCAAGTGCTCTGCAAACAAATGTGGATAGGGAAATAACTTAAAACAACAAAAAAAAACAGAAAAATAAAACAATGTTCTTCATCTCTGAAGGACGAGGCCCATATGGAGTAGGAGGGAGGTTGAGGTGGTGGTGGATGTGGCGGTGTCATAGGCGTGCGCACAGGGTGTGCCTGGTGTACCTGGGCACACCCTAATCACCTAGGGCACATAGCATTATCGCTCTGTTTGCCAGTGAGGAGATGGGAAAGATCTCCCTCGCACCTGCTCTGCTCTATTTCTCTTTGCCAGCAGGGAGAGTAATGTATCGGGGCCATGTACATGTAGGCAAACACATGCATGTGTATTTCAACTTTGGGGTGCACACCCTAATGCAATAGGCTGCGCACACCTATGGGCGGTGTAGGTGGAAGCGGCGGTGGAGGAGGACCAGGGCCGGATTAAGAGCATCATGGTCTTGGTGCTGAGGATTTTGAAGGGCCTTAAGGGCCGTGCCTTGGCATGCACCCAGAGGAGGAAGGGTGCAGCCATGCATGTCTAATTCAACATGGGATGCTGTCTCTGAAGCCCATAAACACATCCATGCATCGGCAACTGTCCCTCCTTGTCCGGCCTTCGCGCTGTGTGGGGAGGTTCTGAGGGTGCTGCCTGGGGAAGCGAGCATAGAAGCCAGACTTCTGTGTTTACAAGTGACAGAAGAGCGGTCACAGTGAATATGGCCAACCCGGGGCCTATATAAAAGGTAGGGGCCTGCATGGAGCTGCAGCTCCAATAGCCCCTACGTTAATCTGGCCCTGAGGAGGAGGACGAGGTAGCCAACACCGCTTCTTTTCACAAATTTTAAATGAGGGTACACCCCAAAAGAGTGAGAAAGAGCAAAAATGGAACAATGGCTGGGTAAGGTCGGTATCCATTGCTATTCTGCACAAGGTACGGAAAAGTCCTGTGGGATCCATGCCTGGTTCATTTTAATGAACGTGAGCTTGTCCACATTGTCTCTGGACAGGCGGCTGCGCTTGTCTGTTATAACACCCCCAGCCGTGCTAAATACCCGTTCAGATAATACACTGGCTGCAGGGCACGCCAGCACCTCCAAGGCGTAAAGGGCAAGCTCAGGCCATGTGCCCAATTTGGAGACCCAGAAGTTGAAGGGGGCAGACCCCTCATTCACTACATGTAGGCGTGTGCACACATACTGCTCCACCATGTTGGTAAAATGCTGCCTCCTGCTAAGACGTTCCATCTGAGCTGCTGGTGCTGCTGTTTGTTGCGGCGTGCTGACAAAGCTTTTCCACATTTCGGCCATGCTAACCCTGCCTTCTGAGGTGCTGGCGGTGCCCTGGTTGAGTTGGCGACCTCCTCCTCCTCTGCCTTGTGCTTCCACTGTGGCCCCGCTGTCAGATGGGAATGCCAGCAGCATCGCGTCTACCAGCGTGCGCTTGTACTCGCGCATCTTGCGATCGCGCTCCAGTGAGTGAATTAAGGACGGTACGTTGTCCTTGTAACGGGGATCCAGCAGCGTGGCCACCCAGTAATCAGCACAAGTTAGAATGTGGGCAACTCGGTGGTCGTTGTGGAGACACTGCAGCATGTAATCGCTCATGTGTGCCAGGCTGCCCAGAGGCGACGAAAGGCTGTCCTCTGTGGGAGGTGTATCGTCCGTGTCCTCTGTATCCCCCCAGCCACGCACCAGTGATGGCCATGAGCTGGCCTGGGTGCCACCCTGCTGTGAACATGGTTCCATCTCCTCCTCCAGCTCCTCCTCCTCCTCATCCTCCTCATCCTCCAGAACTGTGCCCCTGCTGGACAATTGTGTCCCTGGCGTTTGTGTGTGCAGGAACCCACCCTCGGAGCCCCTTGCGAATGACTGCCCTGAAAGCCTTGGAAATGTTACCTCTTCATCCTCCTCCTCCTCCTCATCCTGTGCCACATCCTCTTCCATCATCGCCCGAATTGTTTTTTCAAGGAGGCATAGAAGTGGGATAGTTAAGCTGAGAACGGCGTCATTGCCACTGGCCATGTTGGTGGAGTACTCAAAACAGCGCAACAAGGCACACAGGTCTCGCATGGAGGCCCAGTTATTGGTGGTGAAGTGGTGCTGTTCCGCAGAGCGACTCACGCGTGCGTGCTGCAGCTGAAACTCCACTATGGCCTGCTGCTGCTCGCACAGTCTTTCCAGCATGTGCAAGGTGGAGTTCCACCTTGTGGGCACGTCACATATGAGGCGGTGAGCGGGAAGGCCGAAGTTACGCTGCAGCGCTGCCAGGCGAGCAGCAGCAGGGTGAGAACGCCGAAAGTGCGCACAAACGGCCCGCACTTTCTGCAGCAGCTCTGACATATCGGGGTAGTTTTTAAGGAACCTCTGCACCACCAAATTCAGCACATGCGCCAGGCAAGGGATGTGCGTCAAACCGGCTAGGCCCAGAGCTGCTATGAGATTTCTCCCGTTATCGCACACCACCAGGCCGGGCTTGAGGCTCGCTGGCAGCAACCACTCATTTGCCTGCTGTTCCATGCTCCTCCACAACTCCTGCGCGGTGTGTGGTTTGTCCCCCAAACAGGCAAGTTGTAAAACTGCCTGCTGTCGTTTACCCCTGGCCGTGCTGAAGTTGGTGGTGAAGGTGTTACGCTGTCCGGATGAGGAGGCGGTAGAGGATGAGGAAGCGGAGTAGGAGGAGTTAGGAACAGGAGGCAAACTGAAGCGCCCTGCAATCCTCGGTGGTGGAAGGACATGCGCCAAATTGCTATCCGCCTCAGGCCCATCCGCCACTGCATTTACCCAGTGTGCCGTTAGGGAGATATAACGCCCCTGACCGTGCTTACTGGTCCACGTATCGGTAGTTAGGTGGACCTTGGCACAGATGGCGTTGCGCAGTGCACACCTGATTTTTTCCCCCACTTGGTTGTGCAGGGAAGGGATGGCTTGCCTGGAAAAGTAGTGGCGGCTGGGCACGACGTACTGTGGGACAGCCACCGACATAAGGTTTTTAAAACTGTGCGTCTCCACCAGACGGAATGACAGCATTTCAAAGGCCAATAATTTTGAAATGCTGGCATTCAGGGCCAGGGATCGCGGGTGGGTAGGGGGGTACTTCCTCTTCATCTCAAGTGTTTGGGAGATGGAAAGCTGAACGCTTCCACGGGACATTGTGGAGATGGTTGTTGGTGACCCAGGTGGTGGTGTTGCTGACAGATCGTCTGTTTGCGGGGTGGCAGGTGCCGGTATCACTACAGATGTGGCTGGAGCGGCCGAGACTGCAGCAGAAGAGGAAGCAGGATGAGCCAGAGACGTTTCTTGGTTTTGAAGGTGTGTACTCCACTGCAGCTCGTGCTTTGCACTTAGATGCTTGATCATGCAGGTTGTGCTCAGGTTGAGAAGGTTTATGCCTCGCTTCAAGCTCTGATTGCACAGGGTGCAAACCACTCGTGTCCTGTCATCAGCACATTTTCTAAAGAACTTCCACGCTAGAGAACTCCTTTGAGCTGACTTTGGTGCGCTCGTTCCCTTGCTGCGTTGGGCAGTAGCGGGCGTAGTGTCTAGGGCACGGCCGCTCCGCTTCTGCACCCTGCTCCCTCTTCTGCTGTGCTGGTGGCTCTGTGCGACCACCGCCTCTTCCTCCAAACTACTCAGGTCACCTGCATGACGTTCATTCCATGTGGGGTCGAGGACCTCATCGTCCTCCACATCATCTTCCACCCAGGCTTCACCCCTGCCCTCCTTGTCGGTCTCCACAATGCTGAACGCCGCAGCAGTTGGCACCTGCGTTTCGTCATCATCGGAGACGTGCTGCGATGATCCTTGCATGTACTCATCTTGAGAAATAAGTGGTTGGGCATCGCTGCACTCAATCTCTTCCACTTCTGGGGCAGGGCTAGGTGGATGGCCCTGGGAAACCCTGCTGACAGAGTCATCAAAAAGAAGAAGAGACTGCTGTATGGCTTGGGGCTCAGACTGCTTGCCTGATTTGCAAGGGGGTGAGGTGAAAGACGGTTGGGCATCGGCTGCAGGTGCCAACTGTGACCTTTCTGCAGTAGACTGGGTGGGAGACAATGTGAAGGAACTGGAGGCACTGTCAGCAGCAAACCAATCTACTATCGCCTCCACTTGTTCTGGCCTCATCACTTCTAGGGGCGTATGATGCCCTACCAAATACTGATGCAGGTTCTGTCGCCTACTCACACTTGAGGAAGGTGTTTCACTTGTGCGTGTAGCTGGCACAGATCGACCACGTCCTCTCCTTGCAACAGGAGCTCTAGCAGCAGCACCACCACGACCCAGGCCACGGCCCCTATTTGACGCTCTCCTCATATTTCTGAAATTTAAGATCTTGCCCTAGAAAGGTCTTTATTGAATAGCGGAACAAAAGAACAACAGTATCGCACGGGTGTATCTCACAGTCAAATATGCAAACTATGCCGCAATTTAATGTTTTTTACACCAAAAGGGTGTGTATTGAATAGCGGAATAGGATAAAAAACTGTGTATCTCACACGTACAAACACAGACTAGGCCCGATTAAATTTTTTCCTACCCTAAAGGGAGGATGAGGAAGAGGAGTATGGAACAGGCAGCACCCTCAAATCTTCAGAAGTATGAGATGAACCCCAAAAACTTGGAAAGGTGGATCTCACACGTACCGACACAGACTATTCCGCAATTTAATTGAGCCCCAAAGGTTTTTATTGAATAGCGGAATAGGAAATATGATCAAAAAAAAGTGTATGTTTTTCACACGTACAGAAGCACACTAGGCCCCAATTACTATTGTTTGTACACCTAAAAGGATGGATGAGGAAGAGGAGGAGGAGGAGTATAGAACAGGCAGCACCCTCAAAGCTTCAGAAGTATGAGATGGACCCCAAAAACTTGGAAAGGTGGATCTCACACGTACCGACACAGACTATTCCGCAATTTAATTGAGCCCCAAAGGTTTTTATTGAATAGCGGAATAGGAAATATGATAAAAAAAAAGTGTATGTTTTTCACACGTACAGAAGCACACTAGGCCCCAATTACTATTGTTTGTACACCTAAAAGGATGGATGAGGAAGAGGAGGAGGAGGAGTATAGAACAGGCAGCACCCTCAAAGCTTCAGAAGTATGAGATGAACCCCAAAAACTTGGAAAGGTGGATCTCACACGTACCGACACAGACTATTCCGCAATTTAATTGAGCCCCAAAGGTTTTTATTGAATAACGGAATAGGAAATATGATCAAAAAAAGTGTATGTTTTTCACACGTACAGAAGCACACTAGGCCCCAATTACTATTGTTTGTACACCTAAAAGGATGGATGAGGAGGAGGAGGAGGAGTATAGAACAGGCAGCACCCTCAAAGCTTCAGAAGTATGAGATTGTGTTCACTGCACCCCACAAAGATTGTGTTCACTGTACCCCACAAAGATTGTGTTCACTGTACCCCACAAAGGTTTTGTTCACTGTACCCCACAAAGGTTTTGTTCACTGCACCCCACAAAGATTGTGTTCACTGCACTCCAAAAGGATTGTCTTCACTGCACCCCACAAAGATTGTGTTCACTGTACCCCACAAAGGTTTTGTTCACTGCACCCCACAAAGATTGTGTTCACTGTACCCCACAAAGGATTTGTTCACTGCACCCCACAAAGATTGTGTTCACTGTACCCCCCAAAGATTTTGTTCACTGCACCCCACAAGGATTGTCTTCACTGCACCCCACAAGGATTGTCTTCACTGCACCCCACAAAGATTGTGTTCACTGTACCCCACAAAGATTTTGTTCACTGCACCCCACAAAGATTGTGTTCACTGTACCCCACAAAGATTTTGTTCACTGCACTCCAAAAGGATTGTCTTCACTGCACCCCACAAAGATTGTGTTCACTGTACCCCACAAAGGTTTTGTTCACTGCACCCCACAAAGATTGTGTTCACTGTACCCCACAAAGGTTTTGTTCACTGCACCCCACAAAGATTGTGTTCACTGTACCCCACAAAGATTGTGTTCACTGTACCCCACAAAGGTTTTGTTCACTGCACCCCACAAAGATTGTGTTCACTGTACCCCACAAAGGTTGTGTTCACTGCACCCCACAAAGGTTTTGTTCACTGCACCCCACAAAGATTGTGTTCACTGCACCCCACAAAGATTGTGTTCACTGTACCCCACAAAGGTTTTGTTCACTGCACCCCACAAAGATTGTGTTCACTGTACCCCACAAAGATTGTGTTCACTGTACCCCACAAAGGTTTTGTTCACTGCACCCCACAAAGATTGTGTTCACTGTACCCCACAAAGGTTGTGTTCACTGCACCCCACAAAGGTTTTGTTCACTGCACCCCACAAAGATTGTGTTCACTGCACCCCACAAAGATTGTGTTCACTGTACCCCACAAAGGTTTTGTTCACTGCACCCCACAAAGATTGTGTTCACTGTACCCCACAAAGATTGTGTTCACTGCACTCCAAAAGGATTGTCTTCACTGCACCCCACAAAGATTGTGTTCACTGTACCCCACAAAGGTTTTGTTCACTGCACCCCACAAAGATTGTGTTCACTGTACCCCACAAAGGTTTTGTTTACTGCACCCCACAAAGATTGTGTTCACTGTACCCCCCAAAGATTTTGTTCACTGCACCCCACAAGGATTGTCTTCACTGCACCCCACAAGGATTGTCTTCACTGCACCCCACAAGGATTGTCTTCACTGCACCCCACAAAGATTGTGTTCACTGTACCCCACAAAGATTTTGTTCACTGCACCCCACAAAGATTGTGTTCACTGTACCCCACAAAGATTTTGTTCACTGCACTCCAAAAGGATTGTCTTCACTGCACCCCACAAAGATTGTGTTCACTGTACCCCACAAAGGTTTTGTTCACTGCACCCCACAAAGATTGTGTTCACTGTACCCCACAAAGGTTTTGTTCACTGCACCCCACAAAGATTGTGTTCACTGTACCCCACAAAGATTGTGTTCACTGTACCCCACAAAGGTTTTGTTCACTGCACCCCACAAAGATTGTGTTCACTGTACCCCACAAAGGTTGTGTTCACTGCACCCCACAAAGGTTTTGTTCACTGCACCCCACAAAGATTGTGTTCACTGCACCCCACAAAGATTGTGTTCTCTGTACCCCACAAAGGTTTTGTTCACTGCACCCCACAAAGATTGTGTTCACTGTACCCCACAAAGATTGTGTTCACTGCACTCCAAAAGGATTGTCTTCACTGCACCCCACAAAGATTGTGTTCACTGTACCCCACAAAGGTTTTGTTCACTGCACCCCACAAAGATTGTGTTCACTGTACCCCACAAAGGTTTTGTTCACTGCACCCCACAAAGATTGTGTTCACTGTACCCCCCAAAGATTTTGTTCACTGCACCCCACAAGGATTGTCTTCACTGCACCCCACAAGGATTGTCTTCACTGCACCCCACAAAGATTGTGTTCACTGCACCCCACAAAGGTTTTGTTCACTGCACCCCACAAAGATTGTGTTCACTGTACCCCCCCAAAGATTTTGTTCACTGCACCCCACAAGGATTGTCTTCTCTGCACCCCACAAAGATTGTGTTCACTGTACCCCCCAAAGATTTTGTTCACTGCACCCCACAAGGATTGTCTTCAATGCACCCCACAAGGATTGTCTTCACTGCACCCCACAAAGATTGTGTTCACTGTACCCCCACAAAGGTTTTGTTCACTGCACCCCACAAAGATTTTGTTCACTGCACTCCAAAAGGATTGTGTTCACTGCACCCCAAAAAGATTGTGTTCACTGCAGCCCACACACAGAAAAATGGATGTGGATCACTGACACCTGCCTATCTCCTATCCCACACCACACAGCAATATCGATTGTAGTTTGTAATGTGAATGAATATCGATTGTAGTTTGTAGAACACACTTTCCCTAAAATTCAGCAGACTCTGTCCCTAACAGGATTGAGAAGAGATCGTAGATCAGGAGAACTAAGTGCAGACCCCACCCCACACAGCAATATCGATTGTAGTTTGTAGAACACTCTGACCCTAAAATTCAGCAGCAGCCTCTCCCTAACAGGATTGAGAAGAGATTGTAGATCAGGATTGAGTGCAGACCCCACCCCCCACACAGCAATATCGATTGTAGTTTGTAGAAGACACTGACCCTATAATTCAGCAGACTCTATCCCTAAAATGCCTACAACTCGCCCTGCCTAAACACTCCGACCTGTCCCTCAATTCTATCCGGACACAAATGGTTTTTTCCTGCCTATCTTTCCCTAATCAGCAGCCAGCACGTTGATGTGTGCTCTGTCCCTGATCTAAGCAGCATAATGACGCCGCTGCGGCTGCCTCGAACTTATAAAGACTTGGTCACATGCTTCAGACGGCCAATCACAGCTACTGAGACATTTGCAGGCATGGCTGGGATGGCTTAAGGCACACCAGTTAAACGATTGTTGATTGGCTGTTGAAAGCCCGCCATGAAAAGAGCGCCAAAGCATGCAAAACCCGGAAATAAAACGACCGAACACGGATTTTTACCCGAATATACAGTAAAGTGTCCGTGTTCGTGTTCGGGTAACAAAAATCCAATTATTCGGT
This sequence comes from Pelophylax lessonae, assembly GCF_965119305.1. Lineage (NCBI taxonomy): Eukaryota > Metazoa > Chordata > Amphibia > Anura > Ranidae > Pelophylax > Pelophylax lessonae. Next base: position 113,356,990 of record NC_138774.1, on the reverse strand, counting down.
ACGAACACGAATAATACAGTCCGTGTTCGCTCAACACTAAAAATGGTACAATTAACTTATAGATTACCATATAAATTACTGTGTCATAATAATCCCAAGATGTATGAAAAAACAAATAATTACATGTTGGACTCTGCCTATATACCCGTATGCAGCCTCTTATTACTGTATCAATCAAGGAGCATTGAACATTTACTAGACCCTTTTAATGTATTTATTGGCATTCAGAAATTTATAAGAAAAATCAATATAAAAAAACATTTTTTAGGAAAAACAGATACCATTCAAATTCAAAACAATGGGAAGTATAAACACAGTGGACTCAGAAACCATTTAACCCTAAATGTGGAATGAACCATTTTGTGGATTCATTAACCACTTAAGCCCCGGAAGATTTTACCCCCTTCCTGACCAGGGGGTATTTTGCGATTCGGCACTGTGTGACTTTAACAGACAATTGCGCGGTCGTGCGACGCTGTATCTAAACGAATTTGGCGTCCTTTTTTTCCCACAAACAGAGCTTTCTTTTGGTGGTATTTGATCACCTGTGCGATTTTTTGATCATGCGCTATAAACAAAAAAAGAGCGTAAATTTTGCAAAAATAGCAATATTTTTCACATTTTTTTATATGAAATTCCCCCCCAAAAAAATGTAAAAATCTAAATTTTTTAACATTTTTGGCCAATTTGTTTGATGCTACCTATGTTTGGTAAAAAAAATCACAAAAAGCGTATTTTGATTGGTTTGCACAAAAGTTATCGCGTTTACTAACTAAGGGAAAGATTTTTGTCATTTTTGTTGTTTTTTTTTTTAACGCGTAATGGCGGCGATCTGCGGTTTTTTTTGCGGTACTGCGACATTGCGGCGGACGGATCGGACCCTTGACTGACATTTTTGACACTTTTGGGGTTACCAGTGACATTTCTACAGTAATCAGTGCTATACATATGCACTGTTACTGTAAAAATACACTGGCAGTGAAGGGGTTAACTTTTTTTGAGAGGGAGGGGCTATGTGTGTCCCTAGGGGCGTGATTCTAACTGTGATTGGCTGTGGCTTGAGATGTATGAACAGTGATCAACGGTTCTACATAGTAGAACCGTATGATCATCATTCATACACCGGGGAGAATGACAGGCGGCTTGTTTACACTAGCCGCCTGACTTTCTCCCTCTCCCCCGACGATCGCAGAGTGACCGGCGGACATCGGGTCCGCCGGTCACACGCACGGGGGGGGGTCCGTGACCATGCGGGAGCGGGAGCGCGCCTCCGGCGGCGCGCGCTCGCTCCCTAGACCCTCACAGGCTAGCGACGTAGACGTACGTCACTTTGCCTGTGAGGGGCTGACCGCCGACGTAGATAGTCGTGCGGCGGTCGGCAAGTGGTTAAAATCCCTTTTGGAACAGGATTTAAAAAAATTGAAGAAAAAATGGCAGAAACCAAAAGAGGACATTTGGACAGGAATAAGGGAACTGGAAAAAAGGAAAAATGTTGTCATCCAACCAGCAGATAGGGGGGGGAGGGATTGTCATTTTGAAAGTTGAAGACTATTATGAAGAGCTCAATAGACTAGTACAGGACAAAGAGACATATCAAAAATTGAAGAGCAATCCCCTACCAAAATACAGGAAGAAATGCAAAAAATTTTTAAAGAGAGCACATAAAAAAGGAATTTTAAACAATAAAGAATATCGCTACCTCCTACCTGAAGCACCAAAACTACCCATTATATATCAACTACCCAAAATTCACAAAAATTCTGTCAAACCACCAGGAAGACCGATAATAAGCGGGATCGACTCCCTGTTTTCAAGAATTGGTGAATACATAGACACCTATTTACAACCAATGGTGAATAAGTACCCTTCACATCTAAAAGACAGTAAACATCTCATCAATCTATTCAACACCACTCCTAAAGATAAAGAAGTCATCCTCGCAACCATCGATGTAGAATCCCTTTACACAAATATCGACCAAAATTATGCACTCTCAGCATTGGAATGGGCCCTGGAGAACGAATCACACTTAGAACAGGAACAGAAAAGTTTTCTTCTCAAATTATTAAAAACAACAATGAACAGGAACTATTTCTGGCATCAGGGATCATATTACAGACAACATAAAGGTATGTTATGCTATGGGGGCAAAATATGCATCTAGTGTTGTGAATCTCTTTCTAAGTAAATGGGAGGATGAGGAAATCTTTGGCAAACAAAAAGAGGGACTACACATGAATAGAAGATAGATTCATAGATGATATCTTTATCATGTGGACGGGATCTGAGGACACCCTAAAACAATTCCTTCAGGATATCAACATCAACAATTACAAAATAAAATTTACAGCATCATGGGGCGTAAAATAAGTGAATTTTCTGGACCTCACCATACAACAACATAATGGAGACATAACCACGAAAACCCACTTCAAAACAACAGACAGAAACAGCTACATACCAACCCACAGCTGCCACCATCCGAATTGGATAAGAGGAATACCAAAGGGCCAAATGATGAGATTGAAACAAAACTGTGGAGATCGAAATACATTGGAGGAACAAAACAAAGTCCTCATGACAAGATTCAAAGAAAAAGGGTACAGACAGAGTGAACTGGAGAAGGTGAAGGAGGAAGTGGAAAAAATGGACAGAACAAAGCTATTAGAAGATAAAGCAAAGGAAAATCGAGATTATGCACTAACCTTTATTACCAACTATAACACCCGTTATCGAGAAATCAAACAAATTGTGCATAAACATTGGCACTTACTTCTGAGAGATGAACAACTGAAAGGGATACTACCAGATCAACCTAAATTTGTTTACTGTAGGGGTCCAAACTTAAGATATAGATTGGCCAAAAACATTCCTGACTCCTCCAAGAAGCTTGTCACATTCCTGGACCAAAAAGGCTTTTACACATGTGGAAGGTGTAAACCTTGCAAAACCGTAAGAACTAGAAAACGAAGGACACTTGAGAGTTCAAATCCAATACTACTAACAAAACGAAGGACACTTGAGTTCAAATCCAATACTACTAACAAAACATATAAAATTAAGAATTTAATAACCTGCCAAAGTACTCATGTCACTTATTTATTAACCTGCCCATGCAATTTACAGTACGTGGGACGTACTACTAGGCAATTGAAGACCCGCATTAGGGAACACATTGATAATATAAAGAAAGGATTCAAATATCATAGTATATCCAATCATTTCCGAGTAGCACACAACAAAGACCCAACCTTACTCACCTTCTGTGGAATTGATAGAATCGAACCAAACTGGAGGGGAAAAAACATGAGTATTGCGGTCTCACAAAACTAATCTAGATGGATTTACCAACTTTCTACATTAGAACCCATGGGAATGAACATTAACATGGATATTAATTGCTTCATATCCAACCCATTGAGTCCACTCACCCTAACACCATTATAAAATTTGAATTAAAATCAGAGTCTACAGAGAAGGGAAGGCATAGGGAGTGATAGTTATTTATACCGTGCGTACCCCCTCCCCCCTCTATCCGCCCATTCTCATTTGTAGCCGGAAGAGTCTAACTGCGGAAGTGTCCCTGTCATGCTAAATGTTAAGCTACATTGCCGGTGTCGCCCTCAATTACGGCCAAATAGTAGATATTATGAATTAATTATTGAATTTTGCTAAAATATCAATGGAAAAAACAGAGGGGATATACAGTAGGGATGATCGAACGGTTCAGGTCGACCATCGGTTCGACCCCAACATTGACTGTTCGAAATTTGGCCGAATTCCAAACTTTTTGTGGAAAAAGTTCGGAATTCGGCAACGAGAACCGACCAAAATGCAATGGGACAGGAACTGGGCTTTAAAAGCCCGTGATTGGACCAGAAACATCAGTAAAAGCCAATTTTGGGGGCAGGAGGATGCTATGAATGTGACTGGAGTGACTAGGGGGTCCAGAGGCCAATCAGTAGTGAATACGCCCCCCAGTATATAACATAGCCTTGCCAAATCTCTAGCACTGTAATACAGGGGCTGTGGAAGAGAGTGGAAGCAGTTCTGTTACTCCTGCTGCAAAAGTGTCATTTAGCAATTATTAGTGTGAGGAAAGGGATATCTAGTGTAGTTAGGGTACTATATACCACTATAGTTAGATTCAATAATCTAGTTTCTGTAGGGAAAGTGTTAAGTGTCAGGGTGACCGTAGTGCAGTGTAGGGTGAACTGACTCTGACTGCTATGCCAGGGTGCCCAAACTCTTCCATGTCAGGGTGACAGCCATAAGAAAAAGATCATTTTTCTTAGAATTTTTAGTAGAGCAGGGATTGGGCTCAGCTCCTTGTATGCCAGGGTGACTGAATTCATCCATGTCAGGGTGACCGCCTTAGGAAAAAGATTGTTTGTCTTAGAATTTTTAGTAGAGCAGGGATGTGGCTCCGCTCCTGTCACACCTAGGCGTTTTTGTTTCAGGCGTTTATTGGGCTTTTTTGTGGACGTCTTTGGAGGCAGGCATAACATCTGAACTTCTGTATAGGGGTATATATACACACACACACACATATGTATATATACACATACACACATATAGGTGTGATAGGAGCGGAGCCACATCCCTGCAAATAATTTCATTAGCGCATGGATGGGGTTCCGCTACTTTCACACCTATATGTGTGTATGTGTATATATACATATATATGTGTGTGTGTGTGTGTATATACCCCTATACAGAAGTTCAGATGTTATGCCTGCCTCCAAAGACGCCCAAAAAATGCCCAATAAACGCCTGCAACAGAAACACCCAGGTGTATTGTTGCAGGCGTTTATTGGGCATTTTTTTGGTGTCTTTGGAGGCAGGCATAACATCTGAACTTCTATATAGGGGTATATATACACACACACATATATGTATATATATACACATACACACATATAGGTGTGATAGGAGGGGAGCCACATCCCTGCAAATAATTTCATTAGCGCATGGATGGGGTTCCGCTACTTTCACACCTATATGTGTGTATGTGCATATATACATATATGTGTGTGTGTATATATACCCCTATACAGAAGTTCAGATGTTATGCCTGCCTCCAAAGACGTCCAAAAAATGCCCAATAAACGCCTGCAACAAAAACGCCCAGGTGTGTTGTTGCAGGCATTTATTGGGCATTTTTTTCACGTCTTTGGAGGCAGGCATGACATCTGAACTTCTGTATAGGGGTATATATACACACACACACATATATGTATATGTAGCACCAGCCCCGCAGGAGCTGCTGATTATGTTATTGGGTCTACACCCTGCAGAATTGGCTCGAACCCTCCCTAGGCACAACTGACCCAGAATAGGACTGGAACACCAAATGACTACAAGAGAACACAACTTAAAATATTACACTTCAGCAAGTAATAATGACTTGTTACCTTTCTCCAATTGCAGTCCTTCTGGATGACACAATGGGACAATACACAGGATTGCGTTAAATTCTCCAATTGCAGTCCTTCTGGATGACACAATGGGAAAACACACAGGGTTGCGTTAAATTAAGGCTTAATTTACTATGTATCAGAATGAACAAGTGAGATACAATGAAATATGGCTCCTTAAGAAGTTACTTGTACCAACTTTAGAAAGATAAAAAATACCCCCACACTCATGTATAATAAATGCTAGACACAAGGCCAGACAGGTAGGCCTATCTCGTGCGGTTCCACTGTTTCTTCTATATCTTCGCTAGCAAAATTGAAGCGCATGCGCTTTGTAATCCATATTGAGGTGGAATAATCAATAGAGAGGATAGCAACAAACAGTTAGTAAATACCGCGGGGTGTCTGTGCAGGCTTGGCGGTAAAACTTCTGTGAGAGATGTACTGGGCCACACTCCCCCCACTTAAGAAACTTTGGTCCCCAAAGAAGACAACAGCATGTACTCCAGTGCATATGTTGGCAGTACACAACAAAAACATTAACATATGCATAACAGGGAAATATCTTCCTTTTCATAAGCAGAATTCAAACTTAACTGCATATTACAACACAGGTTCGACATAGGAACCTCCCACCAATTGTTGGGGGAGGGAAGGTAATTCTGTTCACAGACCCCTGACACTTGAGTGGCTTGTACAGATATGCGTGGGGATGAGCTAGGGTTGTCCTCCACCAAATCTGCGGTGGAAGAACTAGGCTGATCAAGAGTACATTTGGAAGTAAAGATAGCTTCTTCCAAGCATTCTCCCAATTGGTCATAGGTCAGTCTTTTGGGTGGGTGAATGACTCTTCTTTCCCTCTGTTCTTTGGGAGGCACGATCTCAGAGGTACTAGGACCAGCCACTTCTGGGGATTCTTCAATGTCCTCCTCCTCATGTTCCAACACACAGGAATCTGATGTTTCAAGAGCGGTCAGTTCTTCTTCAGAGAAAGGTGCAACCTCCTCCTCAGGATCTTCATCATCAACTACTTCTTCTGCAAGCATGTGGAAAGGTATGAATTCGGGAGCTTCTGCCCAAAGGGTTCCTCTTTCAGCCAATTCGGATGAAGACAGGGAGGCAGGTGTGGGTTCTGGTAACTGAGATGACCACATCCAGTCAGGTACCTCCTCTTCATCTTCCAGATCTTCAGATGGAGAATTTCCCTCCCTCACATCTGGGAGTGTTGACTGAGATCTGGTGACTGGTCTGGACAGGCGAGAGGTCGAAGGGGTCTCTGGCGAATCTACGACAGGAGGCATGCAAAATGCTTCAGAGAGAGGTAGTAGATGGTTCCTATGCCAAGTCTTCAATGGACCCACACTTCCTTCAGGCCGAATTTGATACACAGGGAGGTTTGGTAGTTACTTGCAGATAACATAAGGTTGGGACTTCCAGCGGTCTGCCAACTTGTGTTTTCACCCAAGGAACTTGTGTTGGACACCCAAGTTCCTCAACAATACCCTGTCCCCGGGTTGCAAGTCTTGGATCCAAACTTTTAAGTCAAAATTTCTTTTATTCCTCAGTCCACGTTGATCAGATGTTGCCTGAGCTTTATCATAGGCCGATTTCAGACTCTTCCTCAGTCGGTCCACATATCCCTTGTTCGATACTGAAGAGGTGTGATCGGGCGAGATGCCAAAGGCCAAATCCACTGGCAACCGAGCCTCTCGTCCAAACATTAGACAATAAGGGGAATATCCAGTAACATCACTGACAGTACGGTTGTAAGCATGCACAATGGCAGCTACATGTTTGCCCCAATGCTGCTTCTTCTCTGAGCTCAAAGTCCCTAACATGTCCAAAAGAGTCCTGTTAAATCGTTCAGGCTGGGCATCCCCTTGTGGATGGTATAGAGTAGTTCTAGTCTTTTGAATGCCTAACAGATCTAACAGTCTCTTGATCAGTCTGCTTTCAAAGTCCCTTCCCTGATCTGAATGGAGGCGTTGTGGTAGCCCATAGTGTACAAAGAACTTCTCTACAAGAACTTTGGCTACCGTTGAGGCCTTCTGATCCTTTCTTGGGAATGCTTGGGCGTATCTGGTAAAATGGTCTGTTACCACAAGGACATTCCCTTGACCACTCAGATCAGGCTCTAGGCAAAGGAAATCAATGCACACCAGTTCCATAGGTCCCTGGCTTTGCAGATGGCCCATTGGGGCTGCTTGACGTGGCAGAGTCTTCCTTTGTATGCATCGGACACAAGAATGACAGTATCCTTCAACTTCGGCCCTCATACAGGGCCAGTAGAACCTGTCTCTGACAAGCTGAAAAGTTCTTTCAGGTCCCAGGTGGCCATGATTATCATGAAGAGCAGCCAGAACTCTCTCCCTGTATTTAGCTGGTAAAAACAGTTGCCACTTCTCCTCCAGATCTTCGGATGGACCTCTTCGATAGACCACCCCTTCTCGGATCTGTAGCCGGGTCCACTCTCTATGCAAAAGACGGGCACCTTGAGGAGAGTCTGTTAGAAGTAACTCTGGGCGCTGGATCTTCAAGGCTTCCAAAAGAAGTTTTCCCAGAGGGTCTTCCAGCTGCTCCTTCCTCAAGTCCCTTTTGGACAGCCGGGGTAAATCTTCCCCTTCAACTTGGGTCACCCTGCAATAGTATTTGGGTACTCCGACAGCTGAAACCCCAATCTCTTTGGCTCTTGATCCTCCTCTGGATCGAAGTTCAGTTCCCTGATATAGGGCACGCACCCCTTCTGGAGCCAAATGGGTCCATTCTTCATCAGGTTCGTGTGGTGCATGCAACCTTCTGGATAGGGCATCTGCATCCCTGTTCCCATCTCCTGGCCGATACTTCAGGCTGAAGTTGAAGATAGAGAGGGCAGCCAACCATCTATGTCCTGTGGCATCCAGCTTGGCTGTAGTCAACAGATAGGTGAGTGGATTATTATCCGTCTTGACAATGAATTCAGCTCCATACAGGTAATCTTTCAGTTTGTCGACCACTGCCCACTTTAAGGCCAATAATTCAAGTTTGTGGGTAGGGTAATTCTTTTCAGCAGGTAGTACACTCCTGCTCGCGTAGGCGACAGGTCGCAAGTGACCCTCATGTTCCTGGTAGAGTACCCCACCCAGCCCATCTCGGCTGGCATCAACATGTAGTTCATATGGTTTCATGGGGTCTGCGTAGGCCAACACATGGGCAGTGGTTAGATTCTTTTTCAGCTGAATGAAAGCCCCTTCACACTCTGGGGTCCATTGATCCTGGATGGACTCCTTAGCCTTCCGGGGTCCCATGGTGGACTTCACCGGCTTGACCAGTTCAGGAACGTCATCTTCTTCGTTCTTTAGTAACTCATTGAGGGGTCGGGCAATCTTGGCGAACCCCTCCACAAACCTTCTGTAGTAGGAGCAAAAGCCCAGAAATGACCGAAGTTTGGTCACATTTGTAGGTCTCGGCCAGGAGGCGACAGCCTCCAGCTTGTCCGGGTCGGTGGCCACCCCTTCTGGAGACACGATGTGGCCCAGGTAATGGACCGAGGATTGATAGAACTGACACTTCTCAGGAGAAAGTTTCAGGCCTTCTTCATGTAGCCTCTTCAGGACCTTTTCCAACCTCTCTTCGTGTTCTTTCAAAGTCCTGCCAAACACGATAACATCATCCAAGTATACCAGTACCTCTATCAAATTCATATCCCCAACGGTCCTTTCCATCAGCCTCTGGAAAGTAGCAGGGGCTCCTGACAACCCCTGAGGCATGCGATTGAACTCAAAGAACCCCACGGGGGTGATGAAGGCTGTCTTCTCCCGTTCTTCAGGATGCATGGGGATCTGATAGTACCCAATCTTTAAGTCCATCACACTGAACCACTTCGCCCCTGACAGGCTCTGTAGGGCGTCTTCAATTCGAGGAGTGGTATACTGGTCTGGGATGTTTCTTCTGTTCAGTGTTCGGTAGTCGATACAAAGCCTCAAAGATCCGTTTTTCTCCTGGACTACCACTATCGCAGAAGCATATGGGCTCCTGGATTCTCGAATAACCCCAGTCTTCTTGAAATCCGCCAGCTGCTGACGTAGATCTTCTATGTCACCTAAGGGAACTCTTTGGACTCTTTCTCGGAAAGGTTTGTCCTCACTCAAGCGGATCTTATGAGTGGCACTCCTGGCGCATCCCACGTCAAATTCATCCTTAGAAAATATTCCTCGCCATCGAGCAAGTTGTGCCTTGGCCCTCTTCACCCATTCCGGTGGGAGGGCAGCGTTTCCAGAGCAGAGCTTTTCTATGACAACTTCACCCCTTTCCTCCTCTTTAAGATCAGATGGGACAACTGGGGTAGCCGGGTTAACTTGGCCCAACAGCACTCTGGCCGGTACCTTCACCAAGTGTAGTAGAGGTGTTTCTGACACTCACTAAAACCCTTCCACGGTTTTTCTGTAACACCTTCAAAGGGATCACTTCAGGGATTGCTTCTATCCCTCTCTCCTCTTCCTGTGGACCTGATTCAAAGATGATAAAAGGGCCCGGCTGTTTCCATGTGAGTTTAACCGAAGCTTTCAGACAAGCCACCTCTCCTGTCTGCAAGACCTTTTCCGTTCTGTTCAACTTCCAGAGTCTTCCAACTCCTTCTGCAGGAGTCTCTTGCTCCAATACTAGTCGTTGATAGGCCTGCCGTAGCATGGGGTGAATCCTTGGCGCTGGAGCATCCTGTCCCTGGACCAGTTGTGTCAGGAGGCGCCTTACCAGGTCAGTGTTGGTCCCTATGATGAGAGAACTTTTGTTGGCCCCTGGCGGACGAGGACAGACCACCGCTAGGGTGTCGAAGGTTTCAGCTTCACCAGCCACTGATGGGTCAAAGGTCAACTTGATTGGCAGATACCCGTCATAGGGAAAACTTTGAGTCCCGATACCCCATATCTCCAGATCTTCCAACTTCTGCAGAGGTAGATGGGTAAGGTGTTTATCATAGAAGTCTCTATACATAAGAGTCACTTGGGCCCCAGTGTCAAGGAGGGCTCTTGTGTAAATTCCTTCTACCTGGACGGAGACTACAGGGGAAGGCCCGACCAAGTTAGTTGGGAATTTTCTTGAAGTGGCCTTGTTGTCTGATTCAGTTCTCTGCACCCAAGCTCTTTTCTTCTTTCTTTTTTTCCTTGGATTCAGTCCCTGCTGGGCCCGGTGTGCATTGATTTTCCTCCCCTCAGTAGCCTGGAGTATAGAACTAGGGGCATTGAACCTAGATCTGACTCCCTGACTCAGTTTCCCTGAACCAGTGAGCCTCCTGGAGTCCCTTGAAACTGGCGGGCACCCGGTTGACTACTTCACTGGGGACCTCTGAAGTTTTCCGCTGGCTTGCGAGGTTTTGAGACAACCTTTTCAGGGCTGGGACATACTCCTCTAACATGTCCTACTACCCCACAGTTGAAACAAGTTAACAATCTTGTAGGTCTCGGTTCCGGATCTGCTCTAAGGTTAGGAGGTTCATCTGGCTTCTCCGATATGTTCCCATTAGGTAGAGTGGATGCCTGACTAGTCAGGATAGACACCATTTCTATCAACTGGGACACCTGGGTCTTTAGGAGTTCAACTTGCGAGTCACATTCTTCTACACTTATCACTCTGACTCGAGCAGTTGAGTCAAACTGCCGACTCTTCTTTTTGTTGTCCAACATGACCTCTTCTTCTCTGACCATTCGAATCAGGTCAGGGTATTCTAGAATGCCACCATCTTGACGAGTTCGCAACAGTATGGCAATGGGATCTAAAGGTTGAGCCCCTCTCAGCACCTGCCGTGCACGAGTCTCATCTACCTTCCGGGGATCTATCCCTTTCTTTAACAGGATCTGGTGGATGATCTTATCCAGGCGTCTAATACATTCGGACAACTTCTCTTCCTCTTCTTGGTAACAGTGGTCTAACTGGTAAAGAAGTTCAGCCACGTTCTCCGTCCAACCAAATACATCTTGTAGAATGTCTAGATAATCCTGTGCAGTACAGTTCTTTTTGCTTAGCTTGAGATTACGTACGGCCTCTAGTGCAGGTCCCCTTAAACTTTCTGTGATTCTCTGTTTCTTGTGCTATTCTGGTACCTCCCACTCTTCCAAAGCCTGAGTGGCGGTATCAAACCACTCTTCAAACCCATCTTCTGTTGAAGGCACAGGCTGTTTCCCAGAGAATGTCCTGAGCTTCCTATATCTAGTCATCAGATAGTTTGGGGAGTCCTTACTACATTTTGCTACGATTTCCCTGAGAACAGCACACAGTTCTGAGCTAAAGGTAGACAAAGATGGTGACTCTGGACTCCCTTCTTGGACACCTTTTTATTTACTGGATCCCCCAGGAGTGGTGGATGAGGGACCTTCAGTAAGGACTTCTGGATGTATTAAGAAAAGTTCTGTTTGGTCAGTAGTCTTTACACTGGTTCCCTTAAAGTAATCAGGGACCCACTTCCTGCACTCACACAATGCATACGTGTGTGGAACGGTGGTGTCTGTCTTTATGTCAGTCACCCAGAATTTCCTGTCTGTGGACAGTGCCCTTAAAACTAGGAGGAGTTTTTTCTCAGTCCAGACCTCTCCCTTGATTTCAACCACCAGGCCATTTTCCACTATGACATTCTCTTCCCTGCACCACTCGGCTGCAGCGGTAGGATCCATTTCTGCGTTGAGGGGGATTCTGTGGCAGAGAGGGTTGTGTTTCAGGACTGTAGATATCCCGGATGTGTAGCACAACCCCTGCAATAGCGGCTGATTATGTTATTGGGTCTACACCCTGCCTAACAACCCACAGAATTGGCTCAAACCCTCCCTAGGAACAACTGACCCAGAATAGGACTGGAACGCCAAATGACTACAAGAGAACACAACTTAAAATATTACACTTCAGCAAGTAATAATGACTTGTTACCTTTCTCCAATTGCAGTCCTTCTGGATGACACAATGGGACAACACACAGGGTTGCATTGAATTAAGGCTTAATTTACTATGTATCAGAATGAACAAGTGAGATATAATGAAATATGGCTCCTTAAGAAGTTACTTGTACCAACTTTAGAAATAAAAAAATACCCCCACACTCATGTATAATAAATGCTAGACACAGTGCCAGACAGGTAGGCCTATCTCGTGCGGTTCCGCTGTTTCTTCTATATCTTCGCTAGCAAAATTGAAGCGCATGCGATTTGTAATCCATATTGAGGAGGAATAATCAATAGAGAGGATAGCAACAAACAGTTAGTAAACTCCACGGGGTGTCTGTGCAGGCTTGGCGGTAAAACTTCTGTGAGAGATGTACTGGGCCACCCGGTATATTGCCTCCTACTACTCTAAGGCTAACCCTGACTAAAGTTACTGCTTTGATAGATAGAGTCAGTTTTTGGGCAGGTGCCCTCTCACCAACAGGATTTTCCCTCTGGAACTCTCCACTGCTGTCTTAGTCTCTGATCTCTGTCACCAGCTGTGCTAGGTGTTTGTGGTGGACGACTCCGGTCTCTGCAAGCATCGATAGGACCTCCGGGAAGGGTCTTCTGCTGAAGATGGAACGTTTCAACTTAGTCACTTCAGGCCCAGAAGCTTTGGTCTAACACACAGCATCAATCCACAGCGCTTGCTTCTTGCTTGGCTCAGAGTCCAATCCAGAAGGGTCGAGCCTGGCTCCTCCCTTCCTTTATCAAGCTTCCCCCAGAAGGCTGTGCGGTGAGGCAGTGCACCCTGGTACTCCCAAAGCACTATGGACTATGTAGTCTGCTAAACTTCCTGACAGGAAAATCACAGGAAATTCCAGAGCAGCTGCAATGTGTCATTTTGGCCACTAGATGGAGCTGAGTTCCTCTCAAATGTCAAACAGTCATCTTTTAGGCATATGGAGCACCGCTACATATATATACACATACACACATATATGTGTGATAGGAGCGGAGCCACATCCCTGCAAATAATTTCATTAGCTCATGGGTGGGGTTCCGCAACTTTCACACCTATATGTTTGTATGTGTATATATACATATATGTGTGTGTGTATATATGGTGAAAAGTGAAAGGTGCGCAAATTATGAGTGATGAAAAGCGGAAAGCAGCACTAGAAAAAATAAATGTGGAAGAATAAATAAATTGGGTAGTGCGCTAACCTAATGTATATTGGAATCAATAAACATGTTGTTTGGTGGTTAACACATATCAAAATAGGTGCCAAACATGTAAAATATGGTGATTGAGTCAGTGTTGATCAAGAGAACAAAAACTTTGAAAAAAACACTGAAAAAAACACAAGTCTTTCAAACGGTGTCGGGTATGAAGAAAGGTATTCTGTGCCAAATAAACATGCCACTCTGAAGAAAGTGATCGTGTTCCCAAATAAGATCCTTGATATTGGTCAAGGTGGCCCCTTACCGCAGAAAACCTTAAAGGAAAGCTTTCACATAATGGACTTTGTATGTCGTTGGTATGATGAAACTTTATGGTAAAGATGGATGTTTACCAGAAATCAGGGAGACTTGAGCATGGACTACTATAAAGCAGGGAATTCCACAAGGAAGCCTGGAGGTTGGTCCGCTTTGCAATGGTGGAATTCCGACGATGTAGAGAGCAGGTTCCACAGATCAGGTACCCAGAAATCAGGGAGACTTGAGCATGGACTACTATAAAGCAGGGAATTCCACAAGGAAGCCTGGAGGTTGGTCCACTTTGCAATGGTGGGATTCCGACGATGTAGAGAGCAGGTTCCACAGATCAGGTACCCAATGTAAAAAAAAGGGGACTGATAGTGTATTACCTTCAATACTTTTATTAAGAAAAAAAGTTGGCTACTTACATCAATCGAGACAAACATGTGCAAAACAAGCTCAAGAGCATACACGGCCGCCTGCAGAACGGTACGTGATGTGGGATGTCGCAGCTAGCCCCCACCGACGCGTTTCCACTTAGGAGTCGTCAACTGAGAATGGAGCTGGCACATAATGCTCCCAGTACATTGATACCTCAGGCCCCTTTCACACTTGCCACTCCGTCAGTGGACTCCGTTTTTCTCAGTGGGGGATCGATCCCCCGCTGAGCAGGCGGATGGCAGCTCTGTCTCCGCGCTGAGTGCAGAGACGGAGCTGTCAGGTTCCCGCTGTTCTCTATGGGGGAATCGGATGAGAACGGACCGCCTGTCCATTCTCACCCGATCCCATCCGATCTGCCAGACAGATGGAAAATAGGGTTTCCATCCGTCCGGATTTGACGGACAGGATCGGATCGGATGTCAGCGGACATGTCTCCGCTGATATCCGATGCCCAATAGAGATGCATGGGGCATCCTTTCAGATCCGCCTGTCAGTTTTTCCGCGTGAAAGGGGCCTAGCTGCTTTTTTTCTTTTTTTTAATTATGCTGCTATATACTGTATAATATAACAATAAATCCTAATGACAGCTTACAAAAAGTGCCTTTCACTAACCACAAACCAAAATTAAACAAAGAATCAATGCAGAGCCAAAAGCCTAAGAAATATGTGCTTATCTGGATAAAATAGTTAATATTCCTTATAAGGTGCACTATTATAGTAGAAAAGTGAATGGAAACGTCAGCCAGAGATATGCAAAGGATGTGAAAAATTATAATAGTACAATTTCACTAATAAAATAAGGCTTCACTCCATAATAATAGGGAGCATAGAAAGACCCACTCACTATATGTGCTAGAAGGACGTTTTTAGTCACTTATTTTTCTATTATAACATTCCTTATAAGGTGCAATATTATAATAGAAAAATAAGTGAATAAAAAAGTCCTTATAGCACATATAGTGTGTCTTTCTATGCTCCCTATTATGGAGTGAATTCCCATTTTATTAGTGGAATTGCACTATTATAATTTATCACATCCTTTGCATATCTCTGGCTGAAGTTTTTATTCACTTATTTTTCTATTATAATATTGCACCTTATAGGGATTATTAACTATCCGGATAAGCATATATTTCTTAGGCTGTTTGGCGCTCTTTATTTAATACTGTATCTTAGAGCAGCTCGGGACTCACGTGATCAGCTGCTGCTTCTCTGCTCGCTCTCCTCTCTCTCTCTCCTCCCTCGATCTGATTGACTGCACGGCTGAGAATTCCTCACCGACGTCAACAAGAAGGCGGAGAGGAAAGGAGGAAGGAGGGGGCGGTCACTTGGGTGCAGAATGACGCTGTGAAACTCAGTGAGTGTATTCAAACAGCAGCTTGTACAGACGGGATGGCACTGACAGGCAAGTCCTGTACGCAGACCAACTAATCGGCGGCAACCAATCTATAATGACATATACTTGACTTAAACCCTGGTGTGAGGAGGAACCCTACACCAATCCACAGGACATTTAAAGGGAAAACCATCCCGGCCCGGGGGGCCAACTAAGCGTGAGTGGTCCTAATGCCATATGGCAGATAGGACCCATTGAATCTGGTAAGTCATTTAATTTACCCACACCACGGTGAGAAAAGCCGATGTCACAAGAATTTTTGGATATCCACTTTTGAGCACCTGTACCTTGAATCTACTGGATAAGCACATTTGCACAAAGACTTTTATTATTTGAACTGTTTTGGCACAACAGTCACTTATTTGGACTCGATAACTTTTACATTGTATACTTATCCTTTTCAGTTTCATTATTTTACCAACATTGAGTGACTATTTTGTATTGTAATTTTTTAATCAATTATTTATGCAATTAGGGCACTTACTGCATCTATATATTTAACATTTATAAGAATTTGATATTTACTCAAACCACTATTGTTTACACGTGAGGGGTAAATTCAGCAAGCGCTGTAGATGGCCTTAGTATTAAGGCTATCATATTTCTAGTGGTGTCTGTTTTATTTGTCATGGGATCCTGAAGAAGCCCTTATCCTCGGGCAAAATGCGAAGATCCAACCTCAGATTGACCCACATCTGATGTTATTACTGTTTTGTGAGATTTACAATATTATATGATGTATCCCGTTTTTGATACATTGTCTTGTTTTTATACTTTTGGATATAAATAAAATATACTATTTGTTATATATGTTGATATGTCTATTTATGCCTGGTACCCCTAAATCCCTCTATATTCACCCCTGGTTCTCCTATGGGAGTATGAGGGTTGAAGTTTTTCCCATTGTCTAGAGACAGAAGTTGTTAAACAAACCTGATTTCTTTTCATAAGGAGTTAAGTAAAACCTTGGACAGAAGGGTGGCTGTGGATGTAGTAAACTTGGATTTTGCAAAAGCATTTGACACAGTTCCCCACACACGGCTAATTTATAAGATAAAGTCTACAGGCTTAGGAAAGATCAGTTTGTAAATGTATAGAAAACTGGCTAAAAGATAGAATTCAGAGAGTAGTGGTTAATGATTCGTACTCTGAAAGGTCTAAGGTTATCAGTGGTGTACCCCAAGGTTCAGTGTTGGAACCCCTCCTTTTTAATATATTTATAAATGATGTAGGGTCTGTGATCAAAAGTACCATTTCAGTCT
Source organism: Pelophylax lessonae (assembly GCF_965119305.1). Classification (NCBI taxonomy): domain Eukaryota; kingdom Metazoa; phylum Chordata; class Amphibia; order Anura; family Ranidae; genus Pelophylax; species Pelophylax lessonae. The sequence continues at coordinate 113,340,108 of NC_138774.1, read as the reverse complement.
TTGCAGATGACACCAAGCTATGCAATGGAATAACTTCCTTATAGAATGTCTCCAACTTACAAGCTGACCTCAATGCACTGTTTCGTTGGGCAACTATGTGGCAAATTAGGTTTATTGTTGATAAATGTGAAGTTATGCACTTGGGCTAAGAATATGCATGCATCTTACATACTAGGCAGAGTAGAACTGGGGAAATCCATAGCGGAAAAGGATCTGGGTGTTCTGGTAGATCATAAGCTTAATAATAGAATGCAATGCTAAGCTGCGGTTTCCAAAGCAAGCAAAGTCTTTTCTTGTAATAACAGAGGTATGGACTCCAGAGAGAGATATTATTTTGCCCCTGTACAAATTATCAGTAAGACTTCATCTGGAAAATGCAGTTCAGTTTTGGGTACCGGTTTTCAAAAAGGATATAGGGAAACTGGAGAAAGTGAAGATTAAAAAGATTAAGGGGGAATATGATCAACATGTATAAATACATAAGGGATCCATGTAGTGAACTTGGTGCTAAGTTATTCACTTTAAGGTCATCGCAGAGGACAAGGGGCACTCTTTACATTTAGAGGAAAAGAGATTTTGTCTCCAAATACAGAAAAGGTTTTTTCACAGTAAGAGCTATGAAAATGTGGAATAGACTCCCTCCAGAGGTGGTTATGGCCAGATCAGTAGAATGCTTTAAAAAAGGCCTGGATTCTTTCCTACGTATACTTAATATAAATGGGTACTAATAATTATAGGTAATGTTGATCCAGGGAATATCTGATTGCCTCTCAGGGGATCAGGAAGGAATTTTTTCCCCTGCTGTAGCAAATTAAGGTCATTCTTTGCTGGGGTTTTTCACCTTCCTCTGGTTTAACTGTAGGTATAGGATTGTGTAAATGGGATTGTATGGTTGTGTTTTCTTTTTGTTTTTTATTGGTTAAGTGAATTTGTGTCTTTTTTCAACCTGACTAACTATGTAACTATGAATGGACAGAGTCAGAGTCAGTAATCCCTACTGACCACTGACTCTATCCTCTCATCACCGAAAAATAGTAAACTGTGTTTACTGTGCTTCAGTTTGTGAATGAATCTCTGTACAGAGCTATTCCTGTCTATTCATTCTGTGCAGCTAAGGCTGCAGAGATGGAGATTAAGGGCTATGTCCTCAATTGTTTTACCAAAGCACCCCAACAGGACTCCTAAAATAATTGTAAAAGATTATAAAAAATTAAATTGTAAAATAAAATGGTAAAAAAAAGATAAAAATATAAAATAATAAAAAAAAAAAAACTACTGACGCCAGTGGTGGAACAACCAGGGTCACAAAGATAATTTTTGATACTGGGCCCTAGCGTTCAAACATTAGACTTGGAGGGAAGGGCCCGGACTAGGGTTCTAGTTACGCCTCTGAGACAAACCATTTAATACTGGCAGGGGTATTTACAATAATCAGCTTTTATTTATTCAAGTAAAACCTTTATCCTAGAATGAGAAAAAAAACTGCTTGCTATAACTGGTTACAAAGTGTGAGTTGGAGTTTGGCTTTTGTTAGTGTATTTAAATCTGCTAGTACATTTAACACTAAGTCTACATGTACACTGGACATTTGCAAACCTCCTTTGAACGCTGGAACTTAACAGCTATGTAAACAAAGATTAAAACGTCCGTTGTGTCGCGTTTGCATGCCATGTTTAGCGGCGTTTGCGCTCAGATCCATTTTTAGAGGTAAAAAAATCCTTCCCCCTTTAAACAGTAAAAAAGCAAGCGCTAAACGTGGGTAGCCACGTTTTGCCGCATTTGGCATTTGAAAATAGGGATGATCGAACTTTTGAAAAGTTCGGTTCGACCAGAACACCTGAATTTCGGAAAAGTTCAGTTCGGATTCCAGAACCCCATTGAAATCAATGGGACCCGAACTTCTGGAATAAAAAAACACCATTTTGAAGCCCTAAAACCCAATAAATGCCCCTAAAAAGTGCCTAGGGTTCTGGGTCATGCCCCAGGGACTATTAATCACACAAAAAAAGTTCTTAAAAATTGTCGTTTTTGATAGAGAGCCAATTGTTAAAAAAATTAAATAAAAAAAAAAGAGATTTCTTTGGATTTAGTGTCTGGGGGGTCTAAAAGGTGTACCTGTGAAGTTTCAGCTCTGTAGCATGTCCAGAACCAGAATTATAGCATACCAAACCTTCGAAAATGACTTTTTTGCTTAACCGCACCTTTCTTTTGCTCCTAATCAACGGCACAGCCAATGTGCATGATGGGGACATAATGCAGTGCATTGGGAACAAGATTAGAGTTTTTTTTGGAAAAAGGTGCTGTCTCTTTAAATGTGCATATAATTAACGGGTGTATTTCCACAATGGGGCTATTATTACCAAATGTTTTCAAGAAGTCCAAAGATGTATGTAATTGCACTTTATTTCATGTAAAATGGTGTTTGGTGCACTTTAACTTGAATTCTCACAAGAAACAGACATATATGCACGGATACATTGAGGGTTAGGGTTAGGGGTAGGGGCCACAATGTAGTGCAGAGTGAACAAGATTAGAGATGTTTTGGATGAATACTGTTGTCTCTTGACTTTGAATAGAAGTAAAGGATGCTTAAAAATTGAGCCTTTGGTGGTGCGGACGATGCCTTGACACCATAACCCTATGAAAGTGCTGGTAATGAAAGCAATAATTGCCTTTGTAAGGAAAAAAATTACAATGATATGCATCTGTGTGACAGGTGCGCAAAAATTGTTGTTTGGGTGTTGGCGGAGCCATACCACTGTAAGCCGAAAGAGCTGGTGTTGAAGAAGGCATGAAAATTATGAAGGTGCGCAAACATGGTAGTTTTGGTGTTGGCGGAGCCTCCCCACCATAACCCCAAAGAGCTGGCTTTGAAGGAGGCCCAAAAATTGTAAAGGTGTGCACCTGTGGAACAGGTTCGCAAACATGGTAGTTTTTGTTTAGCATAGCCTCCCCACCTTAACCCCAAAGAGCTGGTGTTGAAGGAGGCCCAAAAATTGTAAAGGTGTGCACCTGTGGAACAGGTGCGCAAACATGGTAGTTTTTGTTTTAGCATAGCCTCCCCACCTTAACCCCAAAGAGCTGGTGTTGAAGGAGGCCCAAAAATTGTAAAGGTGTGCACCTGTGGAACAGGTTCGCAAACATGGTAGTTTTTGTTTAGCATAGCCTCCCCACCTTAACCCCAAAGAGCTGGTGTTGAAGGAGGCGCAAAAATTGTAAAGGTGTACACCTGTGGAACAGGTGCGCAAACATGGTAGTTTTTGTTTTAGCATAGCCTCCCCACCTTAACCCCAAAGAGCTGGTGTTGAAGGAGGCCCAAAAATTGTAAAGGTGTGCACCTGTGGAACAGGTGCGCAAACATGGTAGTTTTTGTTTTAGCATAGCCTCCCCACCTTAACCCCAAAGAGCTGGTGTTGAAGGAGGCCCAAAAATTGTAAAGGTGTGCACCTGTGGAACAGGTGCGCAAACATGGTAGTTTTTGTTTTAGCATAGCCTCCCCACCTTAACCCCAAAGAGCTGGTGTTGAAGGAGGCCCAAAAATTGTAAAGGTGTGCACCTGTGGAACAGGTGCGCAAACATGGTAGTTTTTGTTTTAGCATAGCCTCCCCACCTTAACCCCAAAGAGCTGGTGTTGAAGGAGGCCCAAAAATTGTAAAGGTGTGCACCTGTGGAACAGGTGCGCAAACATGGTAGTTTTTGTTTTAGCATAGCCTCCCCACCTTAACCCCAAAGAGCTGGCGTTGAAGGAGGCCCAAAAATTGTAAAGGTGTGCACCTGTGGAACAGGTGCGCAAACATGCTAGTTTTTGTTTTAGCATAGCCTCCCCACCTTAACCCCAAAGAGCTGGTGTTGAAGGAGGCCCAAAAATTGTAAAGGTGTGCACCTGTGGAACAGGTGCGCAAACATGGTAGTTTTTGTTTTAGCATAGCCTCCCCACCTTAACCCCAAAGAGCTGGTGTTGAAGGAGGCCCAAAAATTGTAAAGGTGTGCACCTGTGGAACAAGTGCGCAAACATGCTAGTTTTTGTTTTAGCATAGCCTCCCCACCTTAACCCCAAAGAGCTGGTGTTGAAGGAGGCCCAAAAATTGTAAAGGTGTGCACCTGTGGAACAGGTGCGCAAACATGCTAGTTTTTGTTTTAGCATAGCCTCCCCACCTTAACCCCAAAGAGCTGGTGTTGAAGAAGGCCCAAAAATTGTAAAGGTGTGCACCTGTGGAACAGGTGCGCAAACATGGTAGTTTTTGTTTTAGCATAGCCTCCCCACCTTAACCCCAAAGAGCTGGTGTTGAAGGAGGCCCAAAAATTGTAAAGGTGTGCACCTGTGGAACAGGTGCGCAAACATGCTAGTTTTTTTTTTAGCATAGCCTCCCCACCTTAACCCCAAAGAGCTGGTGTTGAAGGAGGCCCAAAAATTGTAAAGGTGTGCACCTGTGGAACAGGTGCGCAAACATGCTAGTTTTTGTTGTAACCAAAATGAGGTTCTGTGAATGTAAAGAGAATGAGAGGAGGATTTGAGGGTGGCACCATGGTCCAGGCTTAAACTGAGGCTCAGCTGCCACATCACAACGATAGCCTAGTCTACAAGGTCTGCATCAGGTGCATCAAAGCTTGATATCCACGACTGATTCATTTTAATGAATGTCAAACGGTCGACTGAGTCGGTGGAGAGTCTCGTTCGATGGTCTGTGACGAATCCTCCTGCTGCGCTGAATGCCCGTTCCGATAGGACACTGGAAGCAGGGCAGGCCAACAACTCCATGGCATACTGGGCCAGTTCTGGCCAGTGGTCTAATCTTAAGACCCAGTATGCCAGTGGATCGGCATCGTCACATGAAAAGCCCTCTGTGTCACTTTGTGCCCTCACGTAATCGTGCACCATGTGATGCAGACGCTGTCGATGCGATGTGGCAGCTGAGAGGCCTGGGCGGTGAGGACTAAAAAAAGACCGAAAGGCATCCGTCAACTGCACGCCTTCTCCAACGCTCCTCTCGTGACCACCAGTAGAATCCATGGTAGGTTGTCCCCGCCCCTGCACCCTATGGGAGTCGGGGAACGTGTTCACCAGAATCCTCTTGAGACTGTCCTCAAGGGATTTGATCCTGTGGACTCTCTGGGTGGATGGGAAAAGCTCTGAGACTTTAGACTTGTACCGGGGGTCAAGTAGGGTGGCCAACCAATAGTGGTTAGTCTCTTTAATGGCCTTGATTCTGGGTTCCTTTCGCAGGCTCTGAAGCATGATGTTTCCCATGCGTCGCAAATTAGCGAAGGCCTGAGAAGCTGACTCCTCTGGGTCACTCATAACGACATTATCTTCAGAGGGCTCCTCCTCCTCCCAGCCACGTACTACTCCAAAGTGTCCCGAGGGAGTCAAACTAGGCCTTGCAGATTGCCGCATGTCTTCCTCCTCCTCCTCCTCAAACCCTGCAAAAGTTCCCGCAGAATCGTCCTCCTCCTCCTCCTCTTCCACCCCTGGATCCTGCTCGGGCCTCTGGGAACTAGGCATAATGGGGTCAGGATTCTCAGGGTAAAGGGGGCCTTGAGAGGCAAGGAAGTCCTCCTCTTCCTCCTGCTGCTCTGCCTCCAGTGCCCTGTCCATAATGCCACGCAGAGTGTGCTCCAACAAAAACAGTACCGGTAGGGTGTCACTGATGCATGCGCTGTATCCTTAATCAAAAGCTACTGCCGTGGTGAAAAGAAGCCCAGGCACACAGAGCCAGTGCTGGTGCCGTACTCGCATAGGTATTCATTGAGGGCCCTCTGCTGCGTGTACAGGCGCTGCAGCATAGCCAAGGTGGAGTTCCAGCGGGTGGGCATGTCACAGATGAGGCGGTGTACCGGCAGGTGAAACTCGCTCTGCACTTCGGCCAAACGTGCAGTGGCACTGTACGACCGCCTGAAGTGACTGCACACCCTTCTTGCCATTCTTAGCACATCCTGCATTCCCGGGTACGAGTTCAAAAACTGCTGTACCACGAGATTCAGGACATGCGCCAGGCATGGCACATGGGTTAACTTTCCCTGACGAAGGGCGGCCAGGAGGTTTGACCCATTATCAGTAACCACCATCCCTGGCTGCAGCTGGCGTGGTGTCAACCACCTCTGGGCCTGTGCCTGCAGAGCCCCAAGGGGCAGTGTGCTGCCTGTCCCCTAGACACACAAGCTGCAGCACTGCGTGACACCTTTTGGCCTGAGACATAGAATAGCCCTTTGAACGTTTACGTGGTACCTCATCATATTCAAAGGACCATTCTGCAGAGGAGGGCATGGAGGAGGTAGAGGAGGAGGAGCAGGAGGGGGTAGAAGTGATCGATCTACCCGGATCAGCGACACCACCAGCTGTTTGCAGACGTGGGGGCAACACTGGCTGCAGCACCGAGCCCTGGCTACAATCCCTTCCGCTGGCAAGCAGTGTCACCCAGTGAGCAGTGACAGAAATGTACCATCCCTGCCCATGTTTGCTTGACCAAGTGTCAGCCGTCAAGTGTATCTTACGGCTGACTGACTTGGCCAGGAACGACACTACATTGCCTTCCACATGTTGGTATAGGGATGGCAGGGCCTTACGGGAAAAGTAATGCCGACTTGGCACCTGCCACCGTGGAACTGCACATTTTGCGAAGTCACGGAAGGGAGCAGACTCTACCAGGTTAAATGGTAATAGTTGCAGAGCCAGTAGTTTAGCCAAACTACTGTTTAGACGCTGGGCATGTGGGTGGCGGGGAGTATACAGTTTTTTTCGTTCCAGCATGTGTGGAATCGAAATTTGGCGTCTAGATGTTACAGCTGGTGGTGTGCTGGAGGTAGATGCGACACTGCCTGCTATATCATCATCCCTGTCAGTGGAGGCTGCCAACAGGTGACGAGTGACTATAGCAGGGCCAGGAACAGACTGATGTGCAGGTGGAGCAGGAGGAGCATGAGGAGGAGCGCGAGTAGGACTAGGAGGCCGAATGACCAATCTTTGGCCCTTTTGTGGGTTCTTTAAATGCTCCTGCCAACGGGCCGAGTGGTGGGTTGTCAAATGCCTGTTTAGACAGCTTGTACCCAGGTGGTTGACATTTCTGCCACGTTTTATACCCTTCTTACAAATCTTGCAGATCGCAACTGTTTTGTCTGCATGGGATGTCTCAAAAAAGTCCCAGCAAGATGAGGTGTGTATAGTGGCCCGGGAGACAACAGGTGCGGCCTTAGATGGAGCGGGCCGTCTGCTCTCCCCTCTTGCTTGCTCTGCCTCCTCCTCAACCTCAGACCCAACATCTGACTCCATCAAAGACTGAGCATCAGGCCTGGCCTGGGAGACAACAGGTGCGGCCTTAGATGGAGCGGGCCATCTACTCTCCCCTCTTGTTTGCTCTGCCTCCTCCTCAACCTCAGACCCAACATCTGACTCCATCAAAGACTGAGCATCAGGCGTGGCCCGGGAGACAACAGGTGCGGCCTTAGATGGAGCGGGCCATCTGCTCTCCCCTCTTGCTTGCTCTGCCTCCTCCTCAACCTCAGACCCAACATCTGACTCCATCAAAGACTGAGCATCAGGCCTGGCCCGGGAGACAACAGGTGCGGCCTTAGATGGAGTGGGCCGTCTGCTCTCCCCTCTTGTTTGCTCTGCCTCCTCCTCAAACTCAGACCCAACATCAGACTCCATAAAGGACTGAGCATCAGGCTGGAGTAGATGGCCGACACTGTGGTCAAACAGCTCAGCTGACTCCTCTGTCATGTCTGAAGTTGGGTCTAAGGGAGGACGTGAGGTGGACATGGACTCATCTGTATTTGTTCTGCCAACTGCAGAAGACTGACCACTTTTCTCTGCCTGGGTCACTGTAGTTGCAGATGATGCCGATGATGAGGGTTTGGTCATATAGTCCACCACCTCCTGTACATACTGTGGACGTATAGCTTGGCCACTGCCGGAGAACAATCCAAATGGTGGCCTGGCTGAGGACTGACCACCACGTCCACCCCTGCCTCTAGACACCCTAGAAGCTGTGCCCCTTTCCGCAGCAGGGCCACGTATGCCTTTTCTTGGTCTACCAGGCATATTTGTCCCTGATGCGTTGGCAACTGTGTGCGGTGAAAAACGCACACTGCTATGCGACCCACAGTTGTCGCTGGATACAGCACAGCAGATGTGTCACGCACAGTAGCAAAGCCTTTTGCACAGTGGACCTAACGCTTTGAACAACAGGCGTTAAGTTGTCACTGATGCGTTGGCAACTGTGTGCGGTGAAAAACGCACACTGCTATGCGACACGCAGTTGTCGCTGGATACAGCACAGCAGATGCGTGTCACGCACAGTTGCAAAGCCTTTTGCACAGTGGACCTAACGCTTTGAACAACAGGCGTTAGGTTGTCACTGATGCGTTGGCAACTGTGTGCGGTGAAAAACGCACACTGCTATGCGACCCACAGTTGTCGCTGGATACAGCACAGCAGATGCGTGTCACGCACAGTTGCAAAGGCTTTTGTACAGTGCACCTAACGCTTTGAACAACAGGCGTTAAGTTGTCACTGTATTTTGCTGCCTAGCAAGCACGTACACCTGCTGTGATACAGCAGCACTGTGCCACGTGCTCACTAAACAGAACCCTCACACTTTCCCTACAGAAACTCAATTTTTAAATATAACTAATGTAGTACAAAGTTCCCTAACTACACTAGATATCCCTTTCCACTAAATAGAAAGCTCCATACAGCAGAAGACTGACACTGTCCCTTAAGTTTTTTTTTTTTTGTAACTCTAAGAACCAGCACAATCGCTGTATCTAACTACACTGGCTGTAAGCTAAATACAATTCTGCTATATGGAGCTTTAGAACCACTCGATATGTAGGAAATGTAGTGTAGCAAAGCAGGAGTCAGAGAACTGCTTCAACTCTCTTCAACAGGATCTGGATAACTGTGCTAGGGGTTAGGCGGGGCCATCTTATATAGTGTGGGGCGTATTCACTCCTGATTGGCCTCTGGTCCCCGTAGTAACTCCAATCACGTTCCTATGAGACTCCTGCCCCCTCATTGGCTTTTGCAGACGTTTCTGGGCCAATCACGGGCTTTTAAAGACCAGTTCCTGTCCCAGTGCATTTTGGGCGGTTCTGGTGGCCGAATACCGAACTTCTGCCGCAAAAAGTTCGGTATTCGGCCGAATATCGAACATCCAATGTTCTGGTCGAACCGATGGTCGACCCGAACCGTTCGATCATCCCTATTTGAAACACCAGTAAACACACGATCTGAAGATCCTGAACGCAAATAATTGCTTTTCAAAAAACGACACTAAACTCAACTGCCTCTAAATGACTGTAAACGACTCCTAGTAAATGGACAGATAAGATAACATAGAGGAGAGTTCAGGGGCTTCTGAAAAAAAACGTCAAACTGCTCCTAAATGTCCGTTTACAAGTAGCAGTGTACATGAGGCCTAAAGCTGAAGATAGGTACTCAAAGATATAACCCTAATGTCACATAAATATGTGAAAAATGTAAAAAATGTTACACAGAGGGTGGGAGTATACCTGGAAAAGAGCTAATGGAAACACTGAAATAAAAAAACTGAATTATCACTCAACCACCCTGGTAATACAAATATAGCAAATATTTTCCACACTCACTGGGCTAACAAAAAATAATCTTTATTAATCAAAAGTCAGAAAAATTACAGAACAAAGATTCTGTGCAAGATAGAAAATCCTTATAATGGGTCAAACTTGATCTTTGGGTCACACTAGCTCATATGTTCAGCTTCATTGTACTAGTAGTGATTGACTTGCATGGCTACTACCATGATTGTGTTGCTTCTGATTGACTGCACCATGTGAAACGTAACATTTTGTAGGAGGAAGAGGCTAGTTCATAACTAACCACCTTCTTGAAAAATCAACTTCCAAAATGCTGCGATAAAAGTAGCTTAAAGTCCAACAGTAAATAATTTAACATATATTCACAGTAAATTCCTATTTGTATTTCCAAAATTATTGTATGCCTAATACTGTACATAGACATGCCTGCTTGACAGATATAAGCTTGCATGCACAAACTATTCTCACAATTTGACGTTTTTATTGTTAAAGTGGTTCTAAAGCCTAAACATTTCTGTCTTTTACCTTATTGCATTCCTTGCATTATGGTACATTTTTTTTAGGTAGCAGTTGGTGTGGTGGTGGTGGTGGTGGTGGAAGCACACATGCAGTACTTATCCCCAAGCACCGGTTCAAGCATTTTTTTCAAGCAGCCTTTGCACAAGCTTTTTGGACTGATTATTAATTATATTTATATGTGTACACTTTATGATTTTGATTGCCACTTTGTTATTATGGTATTGTATCATAAGCACTATCGGCACCTTATCAATATAGTATTGCATCTTAAGCACCTTATTTTTATTTTTAAGATTGTTCAGATATATACACTTTAAACACATAGCCACTTAGTGCACTTTTGTCCTTTCTTTAACTGGTCAATTAATCACTTAGTGCTGTACCGTTATCGTTTTGAGATTTTGTATTACTTTGCAGTGGTAAGCTGAGTGGGTATAGCTGCTTGTTTTTTTTATATATATATATATATATATATATATATATATATATATATATATTTTTTTTTTTTAATATTTATTTTTTCAGGGAATTGTTTGCGCCAATATAATTTATTTTTCACCAGCAGTATACCCCCCCCCCCACCCCCATGCTTACCTGAGTCCACTGCTGTACCCATCTGCAGTTTTTCCTCTCCCTTCTCCTCACTCTCACAGGCCAGGCTGAGAGCAAAGGGAGTCACTGGCTCCAGCTGCTGTTGGTCAAATCCTGTGATGGGGGGGGGGGTCAGGGCCGAGCCGCACTGCCCTTGTCTATAGGCGCAGACAGCGTGGATTTGGATTGGGATTGGCTTGAGATTGAGCACACAGATGTGCCACAATAGGAAGCAGATTCCTATGTGGCACACCAAGAAGAGGAGGAGACAGGAGCGCCGGCAGGGGAACCCAAGAAGAGGAGTGGGTTTGCTCTGTGCAATTCTATTACACAGAGCAGGTAAGTATAGACCTGTTTGTTATTTAAAAAAACAAAAAAAAACAAGAGAGTTTACAATCAGTTTAAAACCATGTCTAAGGCCACCTTTCCAAGGTTTTCCCTAGTACCTCTCTCCCCACCAAAACTTTTGAATTGTACATAATATTTGAATCATGTAAAATGTTTGGCAATGATACCATATTTCCCACGTATGTACTATACTGTGTGGCAGCCATTGGGGAATCCAACTGTTAATATGGACTGGGAACATGATCCAAAACTGTAGGCAAAAGAACTTGGCTGACAGGCCATCCCCTCCCTTCTTCCCTTTGCATAGTTAGTGGCAATTCTTCTCTCCTCTATCCCTCATGCTCCACTAATCTGCTCTATGTCTCCTTGGTATACAGAACAGCGGGTAGTGCAAACACACAAGGAAGGGGAGGAGTGGCAGATGTGAGAGCGTGAAGTAGCAGCTTATTTCACCTTGGCAGAAAGTGAGGCACATCATACAATATAAATGAAAGTAAATATTCAGCACGAGATCCACACTAATAAAATCAAACTAAAAATAGCAGCTGAACACTAAAGGTCAAACCTAAACCTCAAAATTGAATAATAGCAATAGAACAGTGCAGAGCATAATCGATAAGTCATACATCATACATGAAAAGGCACTGAACCCTAATGCTTCTTCATGGGTCCTGGGTCAGTGCAGAGATAAAGGTGGAACACCCTTGAACATATGATCTTCACTAGGCAAAGTCTTCCTATTTAGTAAGTCTCTAACCTGCGGTATATCAAGAGGTATAAATAGGTTTTTTGGGGGTGGAATGCCTTTAAAGCACTTCCCTAATGCTAAGGAGTATACAGCCTGGGATCAACATAACAAAAGGCCTGCATGCTTATGGCCATTTCATCTCATACACCAAACTGGGCTAAATGGGAACAATGGGCATGCAATTTTTTTTTTTATTTATTATTTTCTCAATGTATTAAAAAAAGTGCAGACGAAGTCTGTTAGATTGGCTGCCAGTTTTTCTGATATTTGTAGACATCTGCTGGTTCTGAATTAAATCAATCAGAAAAGGCTGTTTAAGCCATTGAATCAGCTTGCTCATCTCTGTCAGAAAATATACTAGGCTGAAAATGACATGTCATAATTTGTCTAATCAATAAAATTTGGAAGAAATAATGATATCTCAATTGCTTGTAGCAATGTAGTAGTTGTCTTCTTTAGTTTTCTAGTTTTCATAATATATTTCTTGCTATAAAGGCAAGCATACAGACACTGATTATTAGTATAACAATATCAGAGGTAAAAAGTAGCACATGGCTTGCCTTTTACCAACTCAACGGTAGTGCTATTATTCTACTAAAATTCCTGCACAAGACTTTCTTACTCATTGATGCTCAGACTTGTGCTGCAGAGCATTACACAGAATTGTAAAGAAAGCTGCAGTGCTACATTTTACAAAGCAGTATTAAAGTTTTATTGTACACTATTATAATCAGAACATAAGAACAGAACAAGGTAACCTGGCCAACATGAGAAAGCACTGAGAGAGTGAGGAATGGCCATCGGCCAGAACACCTTGTACTGTTTTTGTGTTTCAGTCTAACTGCCCTAACAATTGAATTTAAGACTACTTTATTTGTGGAATTTGATCATCCTTTATAATTTTTGGTAAATATGGACAATGCAGACATTTGAAATCAGCAACATTACGAGAAACTGTTGCAAAAAGTGCTGAAATCTTAGGGTTTATCTACATGGGTATCTGTCTGCTGAATGGCTGCTCTTCTTCATACTTAGGGTTCTTCTAGGTTTCCTCAAGCAGCTCAAAAGCAACTCAAAGCAAAATAGAAGTTTCTAAGAAACATGGGCTTTTCTTACACACATCAAAAGCAGGCCAAAGTAATTCACACTGAATGAAACATTCTTCTAAGCTTAAAGCCCTTGGACAGAAATCCTTCAGGTGCATATATTATCAGCAGACTTTAAACATAATGCTTGCATACTTATTTATTCTTCAATAATATCATTAGTGGGATTTCAGGCTTGGAGACTGATTTGTGATTTCGAAGCTCAGTGGTTTGCAGATCATACTGAAGAAAATTGTTCTAAAAAGTCTAAGGTGTCATGCACACAGGATGTCAAGAACACAGCTTTTAGAAGCGTCAAGCTTTTTTTTTTTTTTTTTTTTCTGACTCTAAATGCACCTTTATGTCAGCTTATGAGTCCATGCACACATAGGTATTTTCAGGCAGGAGCATTTAAAAGCAGAAAAAAACAAAACATCACTCAGGAGAGGAGTGGTTCAGTGGAAAAAAATGCAGAATGCTTCTAAATGCATGTAAATGCTAGCGGTGTTTAGGCTCATTCAGCATGTACAATCGTTAATACATTTTAGGGTACAGAAAAATTATGATTTGGAATATTATGATGACGATCCAGGAAATTTCTGTCTACAGGAAGTTTCCAGTGTCCTTTTTTTTTGCCTGTAGGCTCTTACATGTACATGTGCCCTGCTGTCTCGCCACTCACAATTGGGCAATGTCTCCCAAACTGACCTGACTGCAGCTTACTTACAGTGCATCCAAAGTTGTGAGACCTGTCGCACACACAGCATAATGACAGGATCCATAAACAGAAGGTGTGGATGAACATATCATCCCAGATAACCAAAAACTGGGATGGACTGTAATGAGCTCGGAGGAAGGATAGGGGTAAGGGAATATCAGTGCATCAATAAAATATGCATGTATACTTTACAGAATATAAAATATAGACCTTTTTTTTTTTATAAATTTTTTTTCAGAGAATACACTGCAGGCATGCTGGAAGTCACTGCAAGACTTTGTACAACATGACCCCACTGCAAAGGACAATGTTGCTAGGAGTGGAGTCCCAGCAACACATAAATCACATATCTACAATGCCCAGCTAGCATAGGGCAATGCAGTCCAGCCCTAGAGAGTAATAATTTTTTTTTGAACTTTTAAAATTTTGTTTGGATGAGGGGCGAACATTTTTAGGAAAATTATTTTTTTTTTTTTTGTAATCATGTTTTTTTTTTCTAATTTTCTTTTACTTTCCTATTTGTAATTTGTTGAAGCTTTTTTTTTTCAAAATGTTTTATTTTATTATTTCAGTGTGCTTTATCTAAATGTATTTTCTCTTTTCAATACCACATCCAACTGACCTAGAGTTGAGAGGGAACAGGAGCAGAACCAGGTGGGGGAGTGTTCAGCAGGTCCTTCTACAGCCTCAATGGTGAGTACACTGGTTATCTTGCTGCCAGCTCCTGGAGAAAGCAGAGATGTCTTACTATCTATCTATCTATCTATCTATCTATCTATCTATCTATCTATCTATCTATCTATCTATCTATCTATCTATCTATCTATCTATCTATCTATCTATCTATCTATCTATCTATCTATCTATCTATCTATCTGTCTGTCTGTCTGTCTGTCTGTCTGTCTGTCTGTCTGTCTGTCTGTCTGTCTGTCTGTCTGTCTGTCTGTCTGTCTGTCTATCTATCTATCTATCGTGCATTATCTGTAATACATTTTCTGTCTTTCTAGACTGCTGAAGAGGATCCAGCTGACACATCGTCGTCATCCAGGGGCCATGGACTTGGACAAAGGCGGCACCAGAGGGGTCCAGAATGACCTGTCAAACTGATGAGTGTAATATGTTATTGCTAGAGGAAGCTCAGCAGGAGAGGAGGTCTATGTATTTTTTTTGGAACGCCAGTGACCCCCCTGGCCACCTTCTGCCACAGTCTGTACCCCAGCGTTTGTCTTCGGAATACCTCATCAACATGTACTGTATGTTGTTCCAACATATTTCTTCTACTTCACACAGATGTCTGATGGTACTTTTGATTAGCTTTTGGAGAGGCTGCGACCCTGATAAAGTCACATGCACACCCAAATATAGAAAAACATCTCCTGGTAAAATTCAGGCATTTTATTATGCTAATATCATAGAATTTTCTTTTTTTAAATATGTGTGAATATATATATATATATGTATATATATATATATATATATATATATATATATATGATTTTCATAATTTTTCAATAATGTTTCCATATTTTTAAGGCATTCATTTTTTTATATTTTTTTTCAAATAGTAATTTTTTTTTATAATATTTTTATTACATTATATTTTTTCACAATGTTTTTTGTTTTCATATTTTTCAAATAGTCATATTTTTATACAGTCAGTTTTTGAGGATACTATTTTTCCAATGTAGGTTTCTGGCAAAAGGATAAACTTTTGCACCCTACACCAATATTTCCTTATGGCTGTGAACACGGTGGCAAAAGTGACCCAAGAAACCTGCTTTGCACTGTGGGAAGAGTTGCGTCATATCGTTTTGCCTCAGCCAACTGAAGATATGTGGGAAGGTGTTGCAGAAGACAATAAGGGATATGTCCAGCTGCTCATCTCATCCAATTGTGTCTGTCTCCTCTGCAGCAGAATCAGCAGCAGTACTTCATCTATGTTGTTTTCTATGTTAATATTACTGAATTTATTTCTGAACCTTGAGAATCTGTTACAAGTTGGGATTGAAGGTGGGTATTGCAGAGAAAGTTGCTTTGTTTTTTAAAACAGCTTTTAAATACTGGGTCGTGTGATTTTTTTTTTTTTTTCTGTAAAAGTTTGATTATAGCAGCCAATCATGTTTCAGTAATTGTCTGTGAAAATAAAATAAAAAATCTGATTTATTTGTACAGAACATCTCCTCCTTTGCTCCCATTTTCTGAATTAGACTCATGACTGCCAATGATATAATCATGCCACAGTCATTTAGCAAGCATACTAACTGCAGCAGCTAAAAATAGCCAATAGAGGGAGTACCTAGAAAATAATTTTAGAAATATAATCAGAAAAATATGGCTCAGCAAGCAAATAGGATTTACAAAGAAAAGACTCCCATATAAGTGCTACTATACTAAATCCAAATGAATGCTTACTTAAAGTACAGAATACTAAACAATATTAATGCCAACCATTATGTTCTACATTCTCTTATGATTGCTTGTTCCCCATTATTTGTTTCTTTCAACAACAAAAACTAATCCTAACTTTTTCTGTGGCCATTTACATTAGAAATGTTGTATT